>NC_051156.1:20310545-20610545 GCF_013339745.2 Dermacentor silvarum | reverse complement strand
CACATGTCACGAAGTAGTGATTAATTTCAATTCTAGTGTTTATTTATCTCGTAATCTGTTAGTAGACAAAGCTGTCTTGTTTGTTACAATATCTTAAAACGACGTTGTTGTATTTACTTTTGTGCTACATGAAAGCTGTCGCTGTTGTCAAATTTTTTTGAACGGAGCAGGAGCCTCTGTCAGGCCTTGATGCCTTTTGCTCCTGTCACCGTTTCTGTAAAGTTACAGAAAAAAAATAACGACTTTGTTCTTTGTTAAAAAATATATACAGGTACGGTATTTTAGCAGTAAGTGTGGGACACTACAGTGCGCTGATAGAAAGTGTTAGTCACGGGCTCTTGACAATCCAAACCGCGCAGATTAGTGCCTTTGAGCCACCATGTGCCACTTGCTCCCATTGAGAGTGCTTGAAGAACCAGAGAGAGCAGGAAATGTATCTCGCATGCTGGAACAGTTGCTTGGTCATGTTTGAACAGGTTTAAGTGCAGTGCTTTTTGTTTTTTTGTTTTTCATTATGTGTGTGTGCGTCGCGCTCCCGGACATCGCCAGAAACACTCTTGAACGAATGAGCGTGGATATTGAGAAGGTCATCTTTGTGTTCTATTGTTTTTTTTTCTTGAGTGTATGTAATTTTTTTTTACTTTGTACTGTTGAAAGAACGCGTTTTTTTGTCATGTCACGTGGACAGCACGTGTCCAGTGACATTCTTGAGGGGGGAGGAGTCAGCGAGAACGTACAGGTTGGGTCGTTAGCTACGGTTCGTTATGCTTTTCTTAGCTATCTTGGTCAGGAGTTAGTTTTAGAGTGCATAGATTTGGTGGTTGCGGTTCGCCATGCTTTCCTTGGCTATCTCCGTACTGGATGCCGCTTTAGTGCAGCCGAGCATCATCAGGAATGCACACCGGGGCTGTCATGGAAATTACGTTGAAAGCTGTGACAGCGTCCCCTGAGCCAGTGGGCAGAGAAATGACAAAGCACGCATGGAAAGTGTGTTTCGTGGAATTGAGCCGTGACGGCGGCTCCTTAATTTACGGTGGAAAGAAATTCCGCCGGATGCGGCTTTTTCAACCCATGTTACTGCAGAGGGCCACCAACCGGTTGCTGTTTGCTTAAGCGGGCATGAAGATGGCAATTAACCGGTAGCGAGTGACTGGAAGACGCTTGAGGGTTTTGACGAACTGAGTGTTGCTCCCGTAGGGGCGGGTGAAAGTAAGACGGTCAAAGAATGCACGCGTTTTTGTTAGGTTGTTTGATCGAGCGCGACCGAGCCTTTAAGAACGGGCGCTCGGCATGAGAGGAGAGAGTTGTCTGGGCGCAGCCCTGCGGGACAGTTGGCTGGGGAATAAACGTTGTCCTCCACCAGACGCTGGCTCTTCCTTCGCGTTGCCGCCGTGCACTCGGGCCATCGAGGGGCACCATCTCGGACCACCACCACCCACGAACTTCCATCCCTAACTGTTATGCAGGCCCTTATTGCAATCGGATCAGCGATCCTGCTTGGCGTGGATGACGAGCGGGCACTGCTCCCACTATCGCCGAAACCGGCTTCATCAAGTGAAATCGGATGGGCCACGGCGACAACCAAGTTCAACAGCGGATTGCCAGTTATCACCGGCTTACATCGCCGCTTGGATGAGGCGCTCGTCGACGACGAACTACCAGTCTCTGCTGAGCATCGAGGACCACATGACAATCAACCGACCCTACTTAAACGCGCAGCCCTTTTGCTTCGTGGGATTTGGAGCCGGTACGCTGGCTGACATGCAGCTAACACCACTGTTGGTTATGCAGGTCCTTATTACAATCGGATCAGCGATCCTGCTTGGCGTGGATGACGAGCGGGCACTGCTCCCACTATCGCCGAAACCGTCTTCATCAAGTGAAATCGGATGGGCCACGGCGACAACCAAGTTCAACAGCAGATTGCCAGTTATCACCGGCTTATATCACCGTTTGGATGAGGCGCTCGTCGACGACGAACTACCAGTCTCTGCTGAGCATCGAGGACCACATGACAATCAACCGACCCTACTTAAACGCGCAGCCCTTTTGCTTCGTGGGATTTGGAGCCGGTACGCTGGCTGACATGCAGCTAACACCACTGTTGGTTATGCAGGTCCTTATTGCAATCGGATCAGCGATCCTGCTTAGCGTGGATGACGAGCGGGCACTGCTCCCACTATCGCCGAAACCGTCTTCATCAAGTGAAATCGGATGGGCCACGGCGACAACCAAGTTCAACAGCGGATTGCCAGTTATCACCGGCTTACATCACCGTTTAGATGAGGCGCTCGTCGACGACGAACTACCAGTCTCTGCTGAGCATCGAGGACCACATGACAATCAACCGACCCTACTTAAACGCGCAGCCCTTTTGCTTCGTGGGATTTGGAGCCGGTACGCTGGCTGACATGCAGCTAACACCACTGTTGGTTATGCAGGTCCTTATTACAATCGGATCAGCGATCCTGCTTGGCGTGGATGACGAGCGGGCACTGCTCCCACTATCGCCGAAACCGTCTTCATCAAGTGAAATCGGATGGGCCACGGCGACAACCAAGTTCAACAGCGGATTGCCAGTTATCACCGGCTTACATCACCGTTTGGATGAGGCGCTCGTCGACGACGAACTACCAGTCTCTGCTGAGCATCGAGGACCACATGACAATCAACCGACCCTACTTAAACGCGCATCCCTTTGGCTTGGTGGGATTTGGAGCCGGTACGCTGGCTGACATGCAGCTAACACCACTGTTGGTTATGCAGGTTAATACTTACTATCCAATGCAACTACATGGTCTGCTATGTGCGTTGCCGGCTCCTCCCATGATAAGTGCTACTGCGCACCGTCGCAGACGAATGTGCGCGCGATTGTCTTGTCGAAATTTCCGCCTCTTTGTGAATCGAGTGTTGTAATTTATTATTCTTTTGTTTCTATCGGACGATGTCGAGCTTAATCCTGGACCTCTCACCGATGCAATAATGGAGGTACTCAAAAGTTTACAGACTGGTCAGGTAGCAATCATGAGCAAGCTAGATACCATCGACACCAGGTTAGCCAAGCACGAGGCTATGCTGGCGGAAGTAAACAGTAGGCTTGGTGTAACTGAAGAGCGGGTTGAAACGTAAATAAATTAGTGTCGGATCAAGCAAATGCGATAAGATCGCTTGAACAAGTATCTGCCGTGCGAAACAAAAACGTCGATCTTGAAAACAGAAGTCACAGGCTTAATCTTGTCTTCTGTGAAATAGATGACGGAAACTATTCTGAGACGTAGATCCAGTCAGAAAACTTGGTTAAAAGTATTTGCAAAGCTAACCTGGGAATCGAACTGAATTCGATACAAAGGGCACACGGTGTGGATCGTTACAGCGATAGGTTCAAAAGGACCAGTCTTGGTAAATTTTTCTTCATATAAGGAAAAACAGGACGTCCTGTCAAATGCTCATAAGTTGAAGGGGTCACCCTACAGTGTGGATCAGGATTATTCATCCGAGACCCGACAAATACGCAAAAGTTAAAAAAGCGGACAGCAATAACAAGTTAAAGCTAAACTTCGACAAACTCGTTATTACCGAAAAAACCTTTACGTGGGACAGAGAAAAAAATTGTTCCTTTCAGGAAACAGTGATGCAATAGAAGGGAAATGAAACAAGTATGCCGTGACATCGTTGCTGTTGTAGTAAACTGTAGGAGTACAATAAGCAAAGTCGATGAATTCGCTGGTCTGATAGAGTCCGTTAAGGCTCACATCGTTTTTGGCACAGAATCGTGGCTGAACCCGTCTATCGCGGATAGTGAAGTATTCCCTAAAGAATTCATTGCTTATCGGAAGGACAAGCCCCGCCTCGGTGGAGGGGTGTTTTTGTTAATTCATTCTTCTCTTAAGTCACTTATGCTAGATCTTGATACCAACGATGTTGAATCAATTTGGTGCTCAGTCACCCTACCTAATAGCTCCTCGTACGCTGTTGGATCATTCTACTGATCGCCGAATTCAAATTTAAAACCGTTACAATCTTTGTATGATCTTGTTTCGGAGGCATCCCGGCAGCCTATTTTGCTTGCGGATGATTTTAACTTACCTGATTGGAATGGCCAGAAGGTGATTGTGTATGCAAATTTGACAGCCGTATTAACTTAAAAATGAAAAACATTGCAAACACCTTCGGACTATTACAGTATGTCAATGCTCCAACTCGGAATAGTAACATTCTGGACTTTTTGTTCTGCAGCTCACCTACGCTTATTAGCTCGGTTCATATAATACCAGGAATAAGCGATCACCACGCTGTCATTGCAAGCATTAAAACTGATATTAACCGACTAACATCACCCACATCAAGGAGAGTTTTTTTCTTCGAAAAAGGTGATTATTCTAGTATCTCTCAGGAGCTCCTAGATCGCTTGCCGGTTTTTGAACCGGTCTTGCGGAGGATTACGACATCCATGATTTATGGCGGGTATTTAAAGATAAACTGCTTGAGCTTACGGACAAGTATGTTCCAAGCATAGATTCTACCAGACTCAAAAATCGTAAGAAACCCTGGCTTAATTCGCATATTCTCAGAATAAAAAAAAGAAAGAGCATTTAATATATACAAAAAAATGGTTTTAAATTTGAAACAATGAAACAAAGTATGAATCACATTAATAAGTTATCGGAAGTAACACAGGATTATAAGTTTGCTATAAAAAATACGAAGGAAGAGTACTTTAAGACACTCAACGACAGAATGAAATGTAATCCTAAACATTTTTGGAGGTTTTTAAAAGGTTGCGGATCATATTTTGTTGGAATAAATGAAATTGTTTGTAATCAACAAATAATACAGACTATACCGAAAAGGCAACGTGTTTGAATACATATTTTCAATCTGTCTTATTACCTAAACGCAACCATAGCCCTACACCACATGCAAGCACACTTCCTTTAATGGAACAAGTTGAATTAAGCGTTAGAGGCATCGAGGCACTCCTAAAGGTCATAGATGAAACCAAAGCAAACGGTCCAGATGGTACACGTATACTAAAGCGGTGTGCTACACCTATCTCGATGTACCTTTGTCTAATCTATGTGAAATCGCTATCCACAGGGCTCTTACCTAATGATTGGAAAACCGCTCAAGTTGTACCTATTCATAAAGTGGGTTCTAAAAGAGATGTCGCGAATTACAGGCCTATCTCACTAACATCCATCTCGTGCAAAATCATTGAGCATATTTTATATACCGAGATAATGCGTCATATAACAACTAATAATATACTAATCAAAGAACAACACGGGTTTCGGAAAGGTCTATCTTGCACAACTCAATTAGTTGAGTTTTACCATGAATTGGCATTCGATGTTGACGATGGAGGCCAAATAGATTGTGTCTTTTTAGACTTTCGCAAGGCATTCGACACAGTGTCACATCCACTTCTTACTAAACTTAAAATGTTAAATATTAACTCAAGTGTGCTCGCATGGATTGAAAATTATCTTTCTCAGCGTCGACAATGTGTTGTTTGCAACGGCAAAAGCTTGGCATACGCTGATGTGACGTAAGGAGTCCCACAGGGCTCAGTCTTAAGGCCACTTTTGTTTTTACTTTATATGAAGGATATTTCTGTTGGTATCTCTTCATGTATACGGTTGTTTGCCGACGATTGTGTTGTTTATAGGAAAATTAGGAGTGAACAAGATGCTGCCATGTTACAATTAGACTTAGAATGTATTAATACTTGGTGTTCCACGTGGAAGATGAATTTGAATTTAAAAAAGTGTGTTCATGTATGTTTTACAAGAAAGAAGAAACGGATTGTAAGTCTTTATCAGTCAAATAATACCCTGATAAAAAACGAGCCTATATACAAGTATCTAGGTGTGACGTTATCATCCGACTGCTCATGGTCTGCTCATGTCGATGACGTCATTGTAAAAGCTGGTAGGGCACTCAATTTTATTCACAGGAACTTGAAATGTTCACAGCCGAACCTAAAGAAAACTGATTACTTAACATGTGTGAGACCGATTTTAGAATACGCCTGCGCCGTCTGGGACCCCGCGCAAAAAAAAAAAAACTTGATTGATAAACTGGAAATAATTCAAAACCGAGCTGGTAGGTTCGTCCTGGAGCGATATGGACGGAGAGAAAGTTGTACTCAAATGAATACACGAATTGAATTGGGAACTGCTTTCGTCTCGGCGGAAAAAGTTGAGACTGAAGTTTTTACACCTCATATTTAATAATAAGACTGTAATTAGCAGTGAAAGCTACTTGAAACAACCACATTATATTAATAGGCGTAATGACCATTCTCTTAAAATCCGCGAGTACCGTGCCAGGACGAACTTGCTTGTGGATTCCTTTTTTGTCAAAACTATTGTGGAGTGGAATCAGCTGTGTGAAGAGCAAATGTGCTGTACGAATGAAGATTTGTTTTTTCCCCTGTAACCTCCCTGCTATAACGACTTCGGGCGATTCTTGAATAAAGAATGAAGAAAGAAAAAAAAAGCGTAAGACACTGTGGGATAGTGCAAAGAAAGAAAAGGACAGAGGCGCAAACGTTCAGCTCGAACATGATAGGATTTTCATTGACAACGTCTGGGATGACGAAAATCACTGCCGCGCCAAAGCACAGTGCGCGCTCGCAACTGATAGTAAAACAACGTGACAGTGTAGGCCGGAAGAACGGAGTTTTACAATAATAAACGCCAATGCACGCAGTCTCTCGAAGAAAACTGCTGAACTTGAACACATCATTATGCTTTATCAGCCAGATGTCCTCGCAGTTACAGAGACATGATTGCGTCCTGAAGTTGCTGACTGGGAGATATTAGCCTACGTATAAAATGATTCGAAAGGATCGTGATTCACGAGGTGTCGCACTTAATTTTAAAGAAGAAATCGAATTTGTTGCATTGAAAGAATGTGGAACAGTGACAGGAAGCGCCTTGTCCTGTCTTTGTTCCTTCTTAGTGTGCTGTCACTGTTGGCGCTTCATCTTTAGAAAAAATAATATCCTCACACAGAGCAGGGCGATTCTTCCTGTGTCATAGCAGCGGTTTATAGGCCTCCCAACGCCCCTCTCATACTTCTTCAGTCACTTCAAGACTATCTTTCAACTTATGCCTCTGCCAATGCAAGAGTGCAGGTGATTTAAATTTGCCGAATGTCCTTTGGGAGAACACCGTGAGGCTATGCTGGACATCACTTTTAATAATCATCTTACACAAATCGTTAAACATGCAACAAGTATTGGAACAACTACGGAATCAATATTGGACTTGGTTTTTATAAGCAGTAAAATAACTCAGTATGACGTGTCCGTTAAGGAAGGGCTTTCTGATCATAAGCTTGTCTTAGTTTCCTTAAAACAGCTCAGACCACCAAAACATGAAAAAAGGCAAACTATTTGTGTTAGAGATTTTTCAAAAGCTGACGATGTAAGCATCTTAGAGTATTTGGAAACGTCCTTAGACTCATTTGATGTGGCAGATGACGTCAATACATTGTGGGCTAAGTTTAAACACATTGTCAACTATTGCCTACAAAAGTTTGTTCCTCAAAAAAAAATAGCCAGAAAGCATAATCCCTGGATAACTCGTGAGACAACGCAAGAGAGAAAAGAATCCCAATGAAAACCTTTCTTTGATGCTTAGTTGGTGGCAGCGAAAGAAGCATACTTTTCAGAAAAGCTCACGCGATTTATGAGAACTTCCCCACAGCGTTTTTGGCGTCAACCTTATATGAAAAAATGAGGTTAATGGAAACGGATGGTTGTTTTTTACTGACCAATCAGAAATGCAAACTGTAATGCTTATTTTCATTCTGTGTTCAGTCTTCCTACTTCGCCTCCGAATACCAGTACAGGATGTTGCGCATTGCCATCTTACATGCCAAGTGTTGTTTTGTCTGAACAAGGTATATTTTCCGTCCTACTTAATTTAGACATGAAAAATTCGCCTGTCCCTGATTCTATTCCTTATGAGTTTCTGAGGCGATACGCAGAATAGGTAGCTAAATATTTGCTTGTCATATTTAAAGTATATCTTTAGAGCAACATGGCTTTCCAAACGATTCGCTACAGGCTAGAATAGTACCAGTACACAAATCTGGAAGCAAGCACATTCTTGATAATTATAGACCTATTTCTATCACTTGCACCTGTTGCAAAATACCTGAGCACGTCTTGGCAAAGTGCTTATCCGAACGCCTTGAGGACACGAAAAAGCTAGATCCCAATAAACATGGTTTCAGACGAAAGTTATCTACTGTAACCCAACTTGTAGAAACACTGCACGATTTTTCTAAAGCAATGAACGACAGAGTTGAAGTGCATGCAATTTGCTTAGACATGTCTAAAGCATTTCACCGTGTTCCACACGAAGAGCTTGTTAATAAGCTGTTTGACCTTGGTGTAAACATAAATACTGTGTCGTGGATAAAAGCATACCTCACCAATAGAACTCAGTTTGTGGAGGTAAATGGCGCAAAATCTGACGTTCTGGGGGTACCATCAGGTGTCCCTCAGGGCTCTGTGCTAGGTCCCATATTATTTTTATGCTACATCAATGACATTGCAGTTTCTATCCCACCTCATGTTACAGTCCGGCTATTCGCGGATGATTGCTTAATTTACTCGGCTATCTCAAAGCAAGAAGACCAGTTAACACTAAATTCTGCATTGAACACTATTGATCAATGGTGTAAAGCATACGAACTGAAAATTAATTAAGCAAGAACTTCATGTATTACAATTACAAACAAAAGCAAAAATGCTTTATCCTTTGATTATGAAATAAACGGGCAGTTTTTAACATGAGTCAACGATTTGAAATATTTAGGCGTCACCATATCTTCCAATCTAAACTGGCATAACACAGCAATAACATATGCTCAAAAGCCGAATCGAAGTTGTAATTCACCCGCCGTGGTTGCTCAGTGGCTATGGTGTTGGGCTGCTGAGCACGAGGTCGCGGGATCGAATCCCGACCATGGCGGCCGCATTTCGATGGGGGCGAAATGCGAAAACACCCGTGTACTTAGATTTAGGTGCACGTTAAAGAACCCCAGGTGGTCCAAATTTCCGGAGTCCCCCACTACGGCGTGCCTCATAATCAGAACTGGTTTTGGCACGTAAAAACCTATAATTTAATTTTAAGTTGTGATTCATCAGAAGAAAACTGAAACTTGCTTCCACAAAAGCAAAAGTAACTGCCTATCTTGCGCTGGTACGTCTAACATTGGAATATGCAAGCGTCGTGTGGGATTCGCATCAGACAAACCAAGTTGATAAGATTGAAAAAGTTCAGAGAAGGGCGGCTAGGTTCATTCTATCTAGATATAAATTTCAAACCGAAGAAAGGTCGCCCGGCTGAAGTTTCTTTATCTGTTGCGCAATAATCACTTCAACCTAAACACAAGCCCCTACTTGAAGCGGCGTTCCTCGCGAGCTGTGCGAACTTCTCACAAATATCAAATTACACCCATGACGGTCCGCATTAACTCCTTTAAGTACTTTTTTTTCCAAGAACAATAGCTGAATGGAATGCCCTGCCTCAGGACCTTTTTCAAGCAGATAATCTTCTGAATTTCGAACATTGTTTGTCCTGTTACTTATCCGAATAGAAATCCTTGTCATTGTCTTTTTTGTCATGTCTTTGGCGGAGGCAACGAGTGTATGTATATATATATAGCCTGAAACCCAGCCTAATGTTGTGAGTGTTCGCCGGTAAATTTGTTGTATTTGCGGCCTGCACCGACATAGCCGCTAGATGATTGTGGTATGATGGTTGTTGGTTTCTAGTTCATTGAACTAGGTTTGTATAAAAGTTTGTACTTGTGGCTGTGTACACTTGTTCAGTTGTATTATCTGCATTCACACTGTAACGGCCTTACGGCTGACAGTATTAATGAGTAAATAAATAACTCAGCGAAAAAAGCTTAACACTCAAAAGCCACTGAAATGGGCTCTGACGTGGGTACTAAATGAAGGAATCACTACAGGATGATGGTAGAAGTCATAGTCATAAGCATGACTGAGCAAAAATGACAATGACCCAACAAAAAAAGGTTAATACTCAAAAATCATTGAAATCTGTTCGGACGTGGGTATTAAGTGAAGGAAACACTAAAGGAGTCTGGTAGAAGTTATTGTCATGAGCATCACTCAAAAAAATTACAATGACTCAGCAAAAAAAAGATTAACACTCAAAAGTCAGTGAAATGGGTTATGACGTGGGTAATAAGTGAAGGAAACACTAAAGGATGATGGTAGAAGTCATAGTGATGAGCATGACTCAAAAAATGACAATGACTCAACGAAAAAGCATTAACACTCAGAAGCCACTGAAATGGGTTCTGGTGTGAGTAATAAGTGAAGGAAACACTAAAGAATGGTGGTAGAAATCATAGTCATGAGCATGACTCAGCAAAAATGGCAATGACTCAGCGAAAAAAGGTTAACACTCACAAACCACTGAAATGGGTTCTGACGTGGGTACTAAGTGAAGTAAACACTAAACGATGGTGGTAGAAGTCATAGTCATGAGCATGACTCGGCAAAAAGTCAATGACTCAAAGAAAAAAGATTAACACTCACAAACCACTGAAATGGGTTTGGACTTGGGTACTAAGTGAAGGAAACACTAAAGGATGGTGGTAGAAGTCATAGTGATGAGCATGACTCAAAAAATTACAATGGCTCAACGAAAAAGGATTAACACTCAGAAGCCACTAAATTGGGTTCTGGCGTACGTGGGTAATAAGTGAAGGAAACACTAAAGGATGGTGATAGAACTCATAGTCATGAGCATGACTCAGCAAAAAGTCAATGACTCAGCAAAAAAAAACATTAACACTCACAAACCACTGATATGGGTTGGGACGTGGGTACTAAGTGAAGGAAACACTAAAGGATGGTGGTATAAGTCATAGTCATGACTCATCAGCATGACTAAGGCTTTCGCCATAAGGTCTTTTAGGTGTAGCTAAAGGGACTCCTGATGACTCATGACATGCGTGTCATGTAGTTCATAAAAGAGCCGCCTACGTCTTGGAGCTCTCATGGTCGTTTCGTTAACTTGGATAGGCTACCCACACACTGCTTCGCATAACATCGATTCCCACAGGGCGTGGGATCTGCAGGCTTTTTCACTAATAGACAATTTCAATCTCTAACTTTTGTTTCCTTTCAGTGTCAAAAGAGGAAGCAGGACAGAAGGCTGGAAAATCTTGATGCAGGTCTTGCCACCTTCTGCAGGTGCAGCAAGCCCATTAAATCAAAACATCTCACGATGACTCGACGGTTAGGAACCCCGCATTGAAGCAATATAGCGCCACAGCGTATGGCCACTGTTGTGACACATGTACTGCAGCGGGACTCCTCTCGACTCGGGCTTCCCTGTTAGGCCTATTTCACATGCAAGCGATTCAGCGAATGGAGTGAACAGCGGCGCGGCTCTGCGAAGCTTTTCGCGAGGTTTCGTATCACATGCTTTGCCGCCGCGCATTTTCCACCGCTGCGAATATCGTCCTTTTAGACGTTTATAAACTGCGCAAAAAAACAAAGACACAAGAAAAAAAAAACACACACGACACCACGAGCAACACCCTCGTCGTGTCGCTCGTGGTGTCGTGTGTGTTTTCTTTCTTGTGTCTTTTGTCAAAATTAACCTTTATGGAATTTTTAGAAATCGCCTGCGGCAGGTAGCATAATTGTTATCATTGAGATGGTTATTCGATGAGGCGGACATTAGTAGCACGAGAAATCGAAACACGTATTCAGCTAATGAAAAAAATTGACTAATGAACTGATTTTATTATGCTTTACCACACACATTGCAATTTACGAATTGTAGTCGGTGAGTTAGCAAGACGCATCCACTTGAAATGAATTTCCAAGATGACACCAGTTTCGAGATATTTCCCATGTGGGACGAATTACAGTTACTTTTATGCTTCAATGTATAAAACAGAATTTTGGTAAAAGGTAAGTGGAACAACAGTGCATTTTTCCGGCGAGTTTGATGGCGCATATCTCCAAACTAGTGTCATTCTGGAAATTAATTTCAATTGGATGCGTCTTGCTAACTTAATGGCTACAATTCGTAAATTGCAATATGTGTTTCGATTTCTCGTGCTACTAATGTCGCCTCATCGAATAATCCAGCTCAATGATAGCAATTACGCTGCCTGCCACAGGCGATTTCTTAAAATTCCGTAAAGCTTAATTTCGAACACCCTGTATGTACATACAAACTAAAGATTTCCGGCTACGCCAATGGTTCGAGCACAGCCTGCATTGAAAAGTGCCATCTTGCTCAGCGCTTGCGAACAATTTCCGCATGCAGCCCGCGACCAGCAGAGAAAAAAGAGCAAATGAAACACCGCGCGCCATTTGCCTCCTGCGCGCGCGAGGAGTGGCTTCACTGCATAGCTGGAACATAATGGCGGACCTATGCGCAACTCTGCTCCCGTAGGGAGCATATACAGTAACTCTAGGTTCGGAAGCGAAGCTGCCGCGCTGCCGCCGCGATGAAAATCCAATTTGCCCGAACTTCGCCGCTCCAGCCGCCAGTGCCGCCGTCGCCGCTCGGAACGGTTTTCTGCGCCGCGGCGGCACGATTCGCGAGCGTTTTCGCTTGCATGTGAAACAGGCTTTAAGAGTTATTGCTCCCCTTAGGGAGCAGAGTTGCGCATCTAACTGAACGCGCCGCTCGCGCCCCTATTCGCCAAATGTTGTCACATGCGCAAAAAAAAAAAAGAAAAACATCCTTTTAAAGGGCCCCTAAACCACCCGAAGGTCGAAATTTAGTTGTGGTGTTGCAGTTGTGCACGAGTCTACAACGAACACATAGCCGCGAGAATTTTTCGAACTGGTGCTGAGTAGGAGAATGTCATCTGCAAAGCGGAGGCTGCTGAGATATTTGCCGTTGATCCACATTCCTAGGCCTTCCCAGTCTAAGAGCTTGAATACTTCTAAGCATGCAGTGAATAGCATTGGAGAGATTTTGTCTACTTGCCTGACCCCTTTCTTGATAGGGAACTTTCTACTTTTCTTGTGGAGAACCAAGGTGTAGTGTCCATGCATAGCACCTTTTGTAATGTAGGAAGGCAACCCTGGTAGAGAGCAGGGGCTTCCAAGATGGCTGCGATGTAGCACAAATAAACCCGTGTGCGTTCCCGACACAATCGGGCGTAATCAGTCTTATTACCCCACCTACGGCACGTTACAATGGCGACGAGGATGCGTCTGAACTACGTGAAGGCTGCCAAGCAACTATTTTAAACGGAACGAAGATATCAGCACACATCGACCGAACTTCTACTTTGCGGTATGGCGCACAGCATGCTTCCCTCGTTTCCTTTCTTCGACGCGCGTGCCACTGACGCCAATAACGTCGGCACCGAATGGTTGAAGTGGGTGAAACGCTTCGAAAACTTCATCGTAGCCTGCGGCATCACAGCCGACGCCCGGAAGACGGCCCTACTACTACACTACGTTGGTGAAGAAGTTTATGACATTTACTGTTCGCTACCTGATTTACCCGCAGCCGCAACTGCGTCTACCGTTTCAAGCACCGATGGCTCCAGCAACGCAACGCCTCTCTACACCGCAGCACGCAAGAACCTCGATGGCTATTTTGCACCCCGAGTGAACACTACCTTCGAGATTTACCGCTTCCGTCAAGCCAAGCAAATGGAAAACGAATCACTCGACGCGTTCTACGCCAGACTACGACAGCTAGTTAAGCACTGTGCTTTCGCCGATGCCGACACCGAAATCAAGAATCAAATCCTCCTGTCTACAGTGTCAACACGTCTACGCCGGTATGCCATGCAGCATGATCTCGACTTGCAAGGAATTCTCAAACAAGGCAGGTTGTTTGAAGAGGTCGAGCACAACATCTCTGTGATCGAGCAAGAACGTCAGCAGTACAAAGAAAACTCAGCGTCAGCGTCTACACTTGCAGTGAACTCCAAGCGCACCTCGCGACCTCATCAACCGAAGTACCACGGGAAAGCGCCATCACGGCCTCGCGAGCCTCCGTGCCATCAAAGGACAGACGCAACATGCTACAACTGTGGAAAATCATGGCCTCATAGTGAGGGACGCTCCAGTTGCCCCGCTCTTGGCAAACAGTGTAATGCTTGTCGCAAAACTGGACACTTTGCTAGTGTGTGTCGTTCAACACGCAAAACCGTGCATGCAGTCGTGCGGGAAAGCAGCCCTGACAGTGATGAACACGTCTTCATGACTTCCTCTCACTGTCGCCCAATCACGGCCTCTCCCCAGGTGGATCTCAAACTCGATAGTGAGACCGTCCGTTTTACCATTGACACTGGTGCTACCGTGTCTGTCATCGGTTCGAATGGCTTGAAAAAGTGTTTGAGCACGGAAACGCTGTCCAAGACGTCCAAGAAAGTATTTGCTTATGGCGCAAATTCTCCTTTACCGCTACTCGGAAAGTTAGACGTTCTCATCACCTACAAGAACAGCAGCAGCCATGAAACTGTCTATGTTGTGTCCGGAGACTGTACCCCACTACTTAGTTTCTCTGCAGCTTCCCGTCTAGGACTAGTCCAGATCACGTACAGTGTGGGAGAGGTGCCAAACAGACTGGATCTGAGAGTGGCCTACCCAGACCTTTTCAAAGGAGTGGGCTGTCTAAAGGACTTCCAAGTACACCATCGAGACCCTTTGCCAATTCAGGAGCTTCCTCAAGGCCCGTGGACAGAACTGTCGTTATATTTTGCTGGCCCTTTCCCTGATGGCAAGTATGCCATGGTAGTTGTGGATGATTTCTCCAAGTACCCAGTCGTTAGCATCTTACACACTCTTGCAGCACCTACAGTCATCAAGCAACTGCGCACTATATTCGCTCAGTTCGGCTGTCCGAAAAGTCAGACAATGGCCCACCCTTTCAGAGTGAGGGTTTTGCAGAGTTTGCTAGCGAGCTTGGATTCAAGCATCACCGCATCACTCCACGGTGGCCAGAGGCTAACGGGGAAGCCGAACGATTTATGCGCACCCTCAAGAAGTCGATACTCGCAAGTCGTGTCAGCCACTTGGATTGGACCAATGAGCTTCAGTCATTCCTCCTGGCTTACAGGTCCACACCCCATGGTTCCACAGGAAAGTCTCCGTTTGAACTTCTATTTGGGAGACCCATGAGGAATCTTCTACCGACACTTGCTGCTGATACTCAGAACTCAGCTGACTCTGAGGCGAGACAGAATGACACCCAAAGAAAAGCATACAACAAGCAGTACGTCGATTCTCGGAGACACACCAGTCACAACCAGCTGCATGTTGGACAACAAGTCCTCTGCAAACAAGACAGGTCAAACAAGTTCTCGTCTTACTATGACCCCCACCCATACACAATCACCAAAGCCACTGGCTCCAAAATCAAAGCGTCCAGAGATGGAGTGTCGATTTGTCGCAACTCTAGCTTCTTCAAAGATGCGAGCACAGTTCAAATGGAACGACACCAGGACCAGCCTGACATGCCAGATCTGGACGATGCAGCTGTGCCAAGTAACTGTGACCCTCCAAGCCACCGCACAGCTACTCCTGGTGAAGCTCCACCAGCAACTACCAAGACCGCCTCACAGCGGTACCCCCAACGAACAAGGCAACGACCTGAGCGCTGAAAGACTATGTGTGAACAAAAGTGCATTTTTCTTTTTCTACTATGTGTTTGAACAAAACTGAATTTTCCTTCCCTGAGGGGATGATGTAGTGTCCATGCATAGCACCTTTTGTAATGTAGGAAGGCAACCCTGGTAGAGAGCAGGGGGCTTCCAAGATGGCTGCGATGTAGCACAAATAAACCCGTGTGCGTTCCCGACACAATCGGGCGTAATCAGTCTTATTACCCCACCTACGGCACGTTACACAAGGTAGCTGTGGAAACCTTGTAGATGTTTGCCATGTACTCCTTGATTACGCAATGCATCTATGACTGCTGGTATCTCTACTGAATCAAATGCTTTTTCATAGTCTATGAAAGCCATATAAAAATGTTGATTGTACTCTGCAGTGGAAACCTTGTAGATGTTTGCCATGTACTCCTTGATTACGCAATGCCTCTATGACTGCTGGTATCTCTACTGAATCAAATGCTTTTTCATAGTCTATGAAAGCCATATAAAAATGTTGATTGTACTCTGCAGTGGAAACCTTGTAGATGTTTGCCATGTACTCCTTGATTACGCAATGCCTCTATGACTGCTGGTATCTCTACTGAATCAAATGCTTTTTCATAGTCTATGAAAGCCATATAAAAATGTTGATTGTACTCTGCAGATTTCTCTATTACCTGATTGATGACATGGATATGATCCATCGTAGAATGAAGCCTCCCTGAAGCCAGCCTGTTCTCTTGGTTGTCTGAAGTCAAGTGTTGCCCTGATTCTATTGGCAACTTTCTTGTGGAATATTTTATACAATACTGAAAGCAAGCTAATGGGTCTATAATAATGATTTAATTCTTTAAAGTATCCCTTCTTATGGATTAGTATAATGTTGGCGTTCTTCCAGCTCTCTGGTACACTTGAAGTAGTGAGGCATTTCGTATAAGGGGCGGCAAGCTTTTCAAGCATGATATCTCCTCCATTTTTGATTAAATCAACAGTTATTCCAACTTCTCCAGCAGCTTTTCCTCTGGTCGTGTCCTGCAAGGCGCTTCTAACTTCATCGCTAGTTATACAAGGAGCCTCTGTATCCTGTTCATCACTACTTCGAATGGAAGTCGCTAGGCTGCTCTAGGACTGTACAGGTCAGTATAGAATTGTTCCGCTGCTTTTACGGTCATCGAAATCGATGATGATATTACCCTCCTTATCTTTCAATGCATACATCTTGCCTATGCAAAGTTTTGTGCTCGCTGATTTCATGCCTATAGGGGGCATATACAGTAATTCTATTCCCTATAACCACTCGGCGCCATCTAGCGCCGCGAAGCGTGCGCGTGGCCTCCGAAATGCATGGTGCATGCGCAGAGAAAGGGGGCAACCATCTCGAGCTTTTATCTGGACACGGTGTGCCAACTAACGGCGAGGCCGAGAAGTGCCCTCCGAGACGAGATGCGTGGCGCGTCGGTGAGTACGAACGCTGGGAATTGGTACCTCGCTTGCCGAACATCCAGTGGCACATATTGACTCAAGTCGGTGAGAGGTTCATTGAAGAGCGGCACATAGCCAGTGCATGCATTCGTGGTGGAGCTCGCTAAAGCGTTGGCGTCAAAGACGTTCGTTGAAAAGCAGCACATACCCAGTGCATTCGTGGCGCAGCTTGCTCAAGCTTCGGGCTCCTGTTCTTCAGGGTTCCTGTCCTTGAAGTGGGCTCCATTCTGTCGAACGCGAGAGAAATTTCACTGTTTTTCCAGCGCTACGTTCGGCTGGTTAAAATCGGCCGGTCGAAATGCCGCCAGGCTGCTGCACTGCTGCTACTGCACACTGCTTCCCACTGCTGCGCCCTCTACCAGCGTCGTCGTCAAGTCCGCACTCAGTTTCGGCAGTATTGCCCAAAGGACGAAACTTTGATAACGATAGCAACGTTTAGCATTGCGTTTGAACACGTGGGACGACATGTTGGTGTAGCACACGGGGTAGCCAGTCTCACAATGCTGGCGCGATGAGGAGCGCCGTTGCAGACGTCGCACCTCGACGGTGCACGATGCGAGAAACGGCGGACCTCAGTCAGCGCCCACTGAAATATTAGATAACGTCAGGTTGGTGTTTGCTGCTCGCACACTTGCATACACACAGCAGCTCAGCAGCAACGCTGTAGTGCATGTACTGACATAAGGCGTGAACTCAGCCCTAGCAGCGGAACGCTGTCCGCCACCGAGGCGATTGAGTGCATAGCACTGACGGTGGATCTACTCCTCACTGCACAGCTCCTAAGCCACCGCGTTCGCGCCACGCATGCGCTGTCAGCGCGACAACAGCGGCGCTGATGGAGTGAATGCGCCTCGAGTATCCTTATAATTTCTATCGCAATACTGGAGACTCATTTAATTTACGAATAACCTGTGGCTTAGTTTTCATATGCGTTTTTGAACGTCATTCTCTCACTGTCTTATTACGCATAGGAAGCCGAGAGTGCTGTCACCACCATTCTTTTTCTTCGCAGCTGGGCTAGTTTGTTGCTTTAACGGTCATCCACCGTGGTAGCGCCGTGGTGTTCCGCTGCTGATGTCGAGGTAGCGGGTTCGATCCCAACCGGTCGCATTTCATTGGGGTACGGGATGCAAAAGCGCTCGTGTACGCACATTAAGAATCCTAGTTAATCAGGAGTCTCCTACTACGGATCCCGGAGTCCTCTCACTGCGGAGTTGCTCGTAATCAGACTACCGGTTTGGCACGTAAAACGCTAGAATTTTAATGCGATGAGCATTACTAGGATACTTCGCACACTTTCCAGACGCGAACTTATCTTCCCATCTGTCTATGTATCTATCCGTTTTTCTGCAAACCTGGGTAGTCCATGGTCAAATGGGTAGCGCATCGGGCTGCTGTGCTGAGAGAACAGGCCTGGTTAAAAAATGTCACAGTTTCGCCCTAAGGGCGAAGCGATGAATGCGATAGCAACACAGCAATGCCATACGAAGTAAGGTGAGCGGCTTTGGTAGCAATATGAATTGTAGTAAACATGAGCTGATTAAGTAAGCAGGTGTGCTGCGGCGTAAGTAGACCGACATGAAGAGAGACTCGATGACCACGAGAAGGCGCGTGGGAAACGGTGGTGTTGCTGAGAAGCGCTTCCCGTGGGCAGCGCGTGCGAAGGGACACACCTGTAGCGCTGCACTGCCGACCCGGGCAGCAATGCATGTGTAGCGTGCGTTGGAAAATGTGGCCCGACTATTACTAACTGATTGAAGAAGCGTGGTGTGAGCGCGCACAAACAAAAATGAATAGATCACACTGAATGACTGCAGACAACGACCGTCAAAACGCTGGCAGCGAGCGCATATATACGCCGCAGCAGGGGGCGAAGGTACGCGCGGTCTATCGCTTCAACGGAAACTGAGCGGCGAATGCGCATAAAGGTCAGAGCCGTGTGGAGATAAGAGACGGTGCGGTCGGACGAACGACGAGCGCGGTTGTTGGCAGCGTAGCTAACAACCGTTCCTGTTGCCTCTGAAACAGGAACGAAAGCTTTTTCCTGCCCAATCTTGGAACGAGTTCCCGTTACAAGTTACTTTAATGCGAAAGCACGGGGAATGCGGGAGATGAGAATGCAAGACGATGAGCAACACGAGAACAAGGCGAGAGCTGGAGCCAACGTTTCGACAAGTGGACTTCTTCAAGGCGACATATGCTCTCCTCGGCACAGTATGTATTTGGCACAAGCATGGGCACACCATTCGCTCCCACGTATGCCAACATTTTCATGGGACACCTGGAAGCAAACCTGATAAAATCATACCCTTTAAAACCCCACACCTACCTGCGTTACATTCACGACATATTCATAATATGGGAAGACGGCACAAACGCGCTAACCAACCTAATTAACCATTTCAACCGTTTTCACCCGAGTATTAAGTTTACTGCTCACCACTCTCCTAGTCAGATCAACTTTCTCGACACGGCGGTTTACATTAAAAATGGAAAACTGAGAACAACACTTTACCGGAAGCCTACGGATAGTCAGCAGTATTTAGACTACACCAGTCATCACCCGCGACACTGCAAGTGAGGAATTTTTGTCGGGACAAGCGAAACGATTAAGAAGAATCTGTAGCGAAGACAACGATTATATCCACCACCTAAATTACCTTAAAGTAACGCTAGCGAAACGAAACCATCCAAAAATTCCTCTTGACCAGGCTTATGACGTCGCGTCAAGATTAGAGAGGCAGTCGGCATTAGATAAGAAACAACCTACACCACAATCTGGTAGACCACCAGCCTTTATAACAAAATATTCTAATGCCCTCCCAAACATAAACAACATCCTACGAAAATACCACCCAATATTATCAAGCAACGAGCGTCTGAGAAAAGCGTTCCCGGATGTACCTATCGCCGCAACAGAAACTTTAAAGACATGTTGCTGCATTCAAAAGTCAACCAACATCATTCCCCCGTAGTTCTCGGGGGAATGATGTGCTCGCCCCAGGTGCAAAACCTGCAGGCACCTTCAAAGGGACCTTAAAATTAAAAGCACCGCAAATAGCTACACACACACACAAAGTGAAAACTAGCTTTACTTGCACTAGTTCCGATGTAATTTATATGCTTGCGTGTTCCTTCTGTAAGAAACAATATCAATACTTCTTTTTGGGCGAGTTGGTACATCTTGAGACTTTGGGTAACAGCGCGAACAGATGACCGCAAGAAGGGAGACACGTACACACAAGCGCTGACTAACAAGTGGTTTTATTGGCAAGGACAGCACACCTTATACATGCCAGAGTGAAGCAAGGGAAAGGGGGAAAAATGTAACAAGGGTAAACTCGTGCCAACAACGCAAGCGCAATGCAGCCAACCAAGCGCAACAAGACGCAAACGATTGGAAAGAAATATAATTGTTTGCGTCTTGTTGCGCTTGGTTAGCTGCATTGCGCTTGCGTTGTTGGCACGAGTTTACTCTTATTACGTTTTTTCCCCCTTTCCCTTGCTTCAGTCTGGCATGTATAAGGTGTGCTGTCCTTGCCAATAAAACCACTTGTTAGTCAGCGCTTGTGTGTAAGTGTCTCCCTTCTTGCGGTCATCTGTTCGCGCTGTTACCCAAAGTCTCAACAAACAATATATCGTCGAAACGGGACAATCCATGAACGTCAGGATAAACGGACATCGCGCGGACCCAGCTAAAAAGCTCCCCAACGCCGTCGCCGAGCATTTCAACCAACCAGGGCATGAACTTGAACTCTACATACTACAGTCAAATTTCCGTTCTGCGCGAGACAGAAAATAAAATAAAAAACTTTGATAAATCGGTCTGCATGAGCGTTACAGCGAAAAAATCCCCATTGCAATTTACTTACAAAATTGGACTTAAGGAAATTCGACGAACCATGAAGATGAAATATCTGGGTGTTACTATCACACATAATTTAAGCTGGAACGAACATGTTGCTAACATTTGTGGATCAGCACAGCGAAAGCTGGGAATGCTTCGGCGGAAATTAAAGCAAGCGTCTCCTGACGTAAAGCTGAAGGCTTACACTACGATTGTTCGACCTACCCTGGAGTACGCGAGTATAGTGTGGGACCCGTATCGACGAACTCTAATAAATCAGATCGAGCGAATACAGCATCTTGCTGTGCGCTTTGTTTTTTCTAAGTACTAGAGAACTGAATCTGTTACCACATTGATTGATAAGGCAAACCTTCCAGATTTAGCTTCACGAAGGAAAATAGCCAGACTAAAAATTTTTTTATCAATTGTACAATGGCATGTTGAACCTAAATCCCGGACTCTACTTGCGGCGTCCTGGCAGAGTGTCACCTCGGTCCTGTCACCCATACATTGTTAGACCTTATGTGCCTAGAGTTGATGTTTACAAACATTCGTTTCTGGTCAGAACTATAGAAGAGTGGAACAAACTTAACTCAGAAATATTTGACGGTATGAATTCGCTTGCGAACTTTGAAAGAAACCTAGAATCATTATATGTTTAAATTCAATGTTTTTTGGCATTGTACTGCGCTGTTTCTGCTGCTGTTTTGTTTATGCTATTGTATGCTGTTTATACATTTTTGCTTTCAGTTTCCATTGTGTTGCTTGTATTACGCTGTTTGTATATTCGCTCTTCGTGTTGTGAATTATCCCACCCTGTAACAGCCCGAAAGGGCTCACAGTATTGAAAATAATAAAGTAAATAATAATAATAGAGAATCATACCTCATTCATAACTTCAAGACATTGCAACCAATAGGCATGAACGTTTCAAAGGGAGCTTTAGAATCTATTCGCTATGCGAAACTTCAAACGATAGACAACAGCACTTAATTATTTTTCATTGAGTTGCTTAGTTGTGTTTTATTTCTTTCCTTTTTTGTTATTGGATGGTCAATAATATTCCAACCTCCCTCTGCTTTCACTCATTTCTTTCGTTTTTTTTATTTATATATTTCCTCTCCCCCCCCCCCCCCCGTTTTTTTTCCAAACAAATAAATGAACTACCAGAAGTCGGTGAACCTCGCGAATGTGAATGTTCCACATTTTGCGCACGCAGTATTAGACAAGGGACTTAAGTTTGCGGTTCAGCGACAGCCAAAGCCTGCAAAACCGGTGGAAAAGGTATGTAATGTTGTGAACAAGGTGCCAGATAACGAGAAGGAAGTTTGCATCTCTGAAGCATAACCCGCCGGGGTGGCTCAGTCAGCTAAGGCGTTGCGCTGCTGAGCACGAGGTCGCGGGATCGAATCCCGGCCGCGGTGGCCGCTTTTCGATGGAGGCGAAATGCAAAAACGCCCGTGTGCTTGCGTTGTAGTGCACGTTAAAGAACCCCAGGTGGTCAAAATTATTCCGGAGCCCTCCACTACGGCGTGCCTCATAATCAGAACTCGTTTTGGCACGTAAAACCCCAGAAAGAAGAAGTACATGCGTAAATAACTGCATTGGTAATAAAAGAAGAAATAGCTTTTCACCAGCTGTTAAATTTACAAAAGAACAAGATTTAAGACTGATGATATCAAACAAAATCGGCACATTTGTCATAACTGATCATGCAGGTTGCAGGAGGAAAGCTGAAGAAGCTATGAATAAACATTTTCTGCAAGTACACACCACCTTGACCAAAGAAGACTGGTAGTATCAAGGAAAACAGTCGTGTGGCAATGTGACGACGCCGGGTTGAAAAAGTTAGCCGAGGAAATTAAAGCTGCTGCAAGGCTAACACTCTATCTCCTTGCATAGGAACGAAACCTTTTTTTTGTGTGTGATCGTTGAAAATATGGGCCTCTGTCAATGTGTCCTGGTGATGTTTCTGCCGCAAAAACTTTCCTTGCTTGCTTTGGATGACCCGCTCCACATCCGCAACTCGGAAGAAGTTGCAGCCTTCATCAGTAGAGCACAACCAGTAAAGTGCGTTTCCATAGGTGCGAAAGACTTTTACAGCGAAGCTATTAAGGGCTCAGTCTTCGATGGTCGCGTCCAGATGTAGAAAAAAAACACCGCATATCCACGGGGTGAATGATGATGAGTGGGCGAAGCTCCGGAGGGAATCATCGGTAAACTGTGAATCTTCCGTGTAATTCGCCCAGTCTCGCCGCACTAAATCGAACGATTGACTTCCACCAATGACACGCGCCATATCTGACCTCATTCCTATTTTATAACAGTGCCCTTCATTATAATTGCACCATCTCCCGCTTAAGGGGACGCTAGCACAAACGCGTTAGAAACGTGCAGTACTCTCTAGTAAGGGGGAGAGGCCACAGCGTCTTACGCAGCCGTTTACACATGCCGGAACGTGCACCGCGTTTGCCGACTCCATCACATGACTGCTGAGAGAGTATAACCCCCGTATTCATAAACGCTCCTCGACTTGAACTTGACTTGCCACCGCCTTCAACGCGTTTCGAACGCGCTGCCCAAGGCGGTGGCAAGTCAAGTTCAAGTCGAGGAGCGTTTATGAATACGGGGGTAAGGCGGAGAGGCCACAGCGTCTTACACCAGCTTCTTACACGGGCCGTAACACGCTAGCACAAACGCGTTAGAAACGCGCAGTCTTTCGTTAATGTTGGGTATTTATTGTCATCGGGGTGCGTGTGTCCATGTGCGCTGCGTGGCGTAGTGGTTAGCGCCGCGCGTTCGGAAGCGAGGGGTCCCTGGTTCGATTCCGCGCTACGGACACAACTTTCGGAATTTTTTTTCTCATAAAAGTAGACGTGGTTACCTACTACGACTACTACTACTACTACTACAGAGGAGGGACAGACCCACACCCTAAGGAGCTTCGCCCCTAAAAAACCTTCATTGGTCGTATGCTGTATGTGCGAGTGCAAGCGCGCGAGGGACGCGCGCTTTCACGGGGAGCGAACGCACGGCGGAGATCAAACGCGACTTCTTCCGTCGCGCGAAATGCCGTGGTCGGACGGGAGGGAGGGAGGGGAGGCGACGTTTAGCTTCGGCACCAAATGCGTATCTTGCGACCGGGCGTAAGGGGCACTGGCGACTCAATCTCCCACTAGGGTGCCTCGATGCCAGCGCCGCCGTTCAGGGTGGGGCCATCCTTTGACCGCCCCCGCGCCGCCGCTTTCTCGCTACGACGCCATCTTGAATCACAGCGAGCGGTTGCGATTGCTTGGTGCCGGTGCTTAGTACGAGACACAGTGCGCGCGGATGCTTCGCTGACGCTTCTACTTGCTGGACAGTGTTCAGCCGCATGAATGACAAGCTTGTCAAGTGCATCGAGTCGACATGACGGGCTGTTGTGTTCCCAAGTGCACCGGATCGACGCGCAAAGGGCTTCGTTGTTTACGGTTCCCCCGGGACCCAGAGCGAAGGAAGAGATGGGAAGGCCAAGTAAAGCGGTATCACTGGAAGGCAACGGATAGCTCCTACATTTGCGAGGTAAGTGTCAAGAAAGTTTAGACTATCGCACCGTGTTTTTCATTTAAATAAGAAAGTATTCTCTGATCCTCGCTCACGTACCTACGTTCGCTCACGAACTAAGCACTGCACCGATGCTGTCTGAGTAGCCTATGGTTTGCGAGCGTGCGTCGCATAGGCTTTTGCCGTTTTGATCGGCGCAGTCTATGCGAGTAGTACCCTTATTTTAAGGACTGACGAAGATGCTTCGCCGCGACATAGTCTTACATTAGTTACAAATCGTCATGTAAACCACCTATTTTACTTTATCACGGGAAGCACACATCGTGTGTGTCTCTTGTTTCTTTTTTTACTCAGTTTCTTTTTTCGCTACTGGTTATTTGGGACTAAAGAACGCAGTGCTTCTTCTGGGGAGAGCGGCTGTTGTGTACGTGGTAAGCTAAGCATTGTGATTTTCTCTTATTTCTCAGCAGATATCTTGCGGATCTCAGGTTGTTACGCTATATAGCTGATTTTTTAGACGAATATATTTGTAGCGTGGTGCTCGTAAGCCGATGGTCATTCGTGCTCATTCCCCATCGTAGTGGGTACTGTGACGGTCTTTAAATGCCTGTGCACGGTATGCCCAGGTGTAGTAGAGTTAAGGGGCATCATGGGACCAAAATGTTTCGGCGCTTTCTGGCATGGTGTCTGTTGTAGCCTGTGCATTTCTTCGAAACGTGTGAAGCGGTAATACGGCATTACTTCTGCGAAAATTTATTTTTAAGCACTGTAATGGGTTCTCTGTATTTACAAGGCAACTTTTAGATCAATAATCACTTTTGTTGTTTTACTTGTACTTAGAAACACTTTGAAGAGGACCAGCACGAGGGAAATCGACAGGATGCATGGGCGCCGTCTGTTAAAGTCAACAGCCTTAGAATCATCATGGACTATATTTTCGAAGTGAAAAACATTACTAATCTGTATTTCACTGTCTTAGTTTCATTTACGGTTTTTGTACGTGATATGTATGCAGTGTTGTTTATTTTTTCAATATAGTTATCAGTGTTCTAATGGTTATTTATAAAATGTTCTGTACTCGCCATCGATGTGTTTGGCTGATGCTACGTATTCGATGGTAGCTGATGTATTCAGGCTGGGTATCTTGATTAATATTACCCGCGCTTGCGTTTTCTTGCTTGTATTCTTGTTTTTGATTTATATTGTGTGTAATAAGGTTGATGTACACACTTGAAATCCCCCCCATGTAATGAATAAATTAAAAAAACTCTCCCTATCCCGCATTATGTGGTCGAGCCTACCTTGCGAATTTTTTTTTAATCTCGTCTTTCAAAACAACCTTCAGGTGGAACACATTACATATAATTTTTCATGTACATATCTCTTTCATGATTGACTGTACTAGACATTACTAAGTAAATGTATTTTGTGCATCGTTTGGTTTCTTGTGTGTACTCCGCAAGATTGACACAGACAAGTTACGTTACATGTTTCTCTACAGCACTAACTAAACTTTATTTTCACATCGCAGTTATTTTTACACCAGCTTAATCCTGTCAGCACACAGTTTTGTGGGCTAAAAAAAGCAAAATTGCGCGTAGATATCGTCAAATAATTGCAACGAACGCGAAGAGCACGCGCAACGCAAGGGAAACTAACCGCCGTGCGCGAGTGGCTGGCTACGGTAAAGGAGGCGTGACGTGTAAACCAAAATACAACAGCGAAAAAGAAAAACTTCCACACACAGGGGGTCGCAAACCTTATATACCAAGCATCGAAGCGCAAAAAATAGTGCGTATTTCAAACATACACACGGCATATTAAATGTGATTGAATTAGGCAACTTGGGGCATGTTCTCGGCGTCATACATTTACGTCTTCGACCTTCGACGAGTTAACGGCTATTGGTTATAAAGATGTGCAGATGCGATACCGATAAAAAATCCTCATCAAGGCAAAGCACTTGGAAGCGCGCCGCGAGTAAAACTATTAATGAACGCAAGCGTAGCTGAGTCTGAGCTCGTGTGATTCAATATGGCGGCGCCAGCGGGGTTGTCTCCACCCTGAACGGCGGCGCTGGCATCGAGGCACCCTATCTCCCACGCGAAAGGACGACAGCGGGAAGGCAGCGCGGGAGGGAGGGGTTGCGGCTTCTGCTCTGCGAGCAACTTGTACTTTGCGCGGCGCCGGGCGGTCGCGCGCACCGTATTTTGAAAGCGATCTGCAACACGGCTCCTGCCTTTGTATGTGTTGTGCTTTCGCCGCTCATTTCCGTTGAAGCGACAGACCGCATGAACCTTCGCTCGCTGCTGCTGGCGCGCTTGCTCACGCCAGCGTTTTGACAGCGGTTGTGTGCGGTCACACATAGAACGCGCAGAACTGTGTCGACGGCGGCGGCGTTTTGCCGGCGGTCGCACCGAACGCGCGCGGCGTTGGTGACGTGTTTATGAAGAACGTGCCAACCTTTGCCGTACACCTTATGGCGGTGTACCGTAGCGACCATAAGGCCATGGTCCCTGTGGTCACTAAATAAATGAAAACCACCGGATGATATATATTTCTCATTCTTTAATAGCTCAAATAACCCATTACACCATCACATCTTAATAGTCATAATTGGAAATACATAATCCACACCATAGTACAGCTTCGCTGGTCTTCCATCTCTACTCCAATGGAAGCTTACAGTTTTTTTTCTTTTCTTCTTAATTTGTGGTCATTTCAAGACCGTTATTTCGCAAAATACGTAAATAACGCCACAGAAAGATGAATGCGAAATAAAGAATTGCAAACACATATTAGGAATGTGTCAAGAACGTTGTCTACAAGACCCCTTTCACATGCGAAAAATCATACATAGGGGTGAAAGGCCGCTGTATTAATATCGGGTTAAGAGAGCACAGGTATATGCGACAGATATGCTCCAGTCACCAGGACAGTTTGTGGAACACTGCGCGCGATACGGCTGCAATCCTATCTTCAACGAAACCAAGAATTTGGCTCGCGTCAGCTCTGAAAAAGCACATCAAATCTTTCGTTGAAAAGTGTGCAATCATTGCATTGTACCGGTGCTAACATATGGGGCAGAAACTTGGAGATTAACAAAGACGCTCGACAACAAATTAGGGACCGCACAAAGAACGATAGAACGAAAAAATAGGCCTTACGTGAAAAGACATGAAGAGAGCGGTGTGGATCAGGCAGCAAACGGGGATAGCCGATATTCTAGTTGACATTAACAGGAAGAAACGGAGCTGGGTAGGCAATGTAATGCGTAGGATGGATAACCGATGAACCATTAGAGTTACAGAATGGATACCAAGAGAAGGGAAGCGGAGTCGAGGACGGCAGAAAACTAGATGGGGTGATGAAGTCAGGAAATTTGCAGTCGCAAATTGGAATCAGCTGGCGCAAGACAGGGTAATTGGAGATCACAGGGAGAGGCCTTCGTCCTGCAGTGGACATAAATATAGGATGATGATGATGATTCAAGTAGGCCTCCTCCACTCCTTGATTACGAAATGCCTCTACGACTGCTGGTATCTGTACTTAATCAAATGCATTTTCATAATATAGGAAAACCATATCGAGAGGTAGATTGTACTCCGCAGATTTCTCAATTACCGGATTCGTGACATGAACATGGTGCATTATAGCATACATATAGCATACTTATACCGAAATGTGTGCGAAGTCCCACGGCGATGTCAACGCCGACGGCGAAAATTCAGTTGGAGTGTCAATATAATTGCTCTCGCAAAAAAAAAGATTTACTTGCTAGCCTAGAAGTTGTTTTTCCAAGGTAAATAGCTAAAATCGAACAATTGTTGTACAAAAATTTATATTTTGTGACGCTTTGTGGTAAAGTGTTGAAAAGTGCTGCTGCAAAGAACCGAAACGAGAACAATTGATAGTTAGTCTGATCAGTGGTACGTATAATGGCACGGATGCGAAATATCGTAGAGAATATGTGAGCTTATGATATGCTAGTTTAATTGAAGTTCATTGAAGAGCGTTATGTAAAAAATTGTAAGCAAGTAGTATAAAACACGATAATTGATACAAACTGTGACGAGTTGTATGTTTAGTAATTTAAAACCCGATTTTGTTTTTCAGACGAGATGAAGACCGCGTAGCGCTGTCTTCATTTTTTTTTTCTTCTTTAAAGGCTCTCCACGTTGTTCGGTACGTTATTCCGTAAACTGCTACAAAATACGTGATGCGAAAATGTGTGAAAAGCTATGATAATATTAACAGCGGGCTTACCGGAAAAAGACAACGTAACCTGTAAATAAGAGATAATGTTCTGCAACTTTAGGTGCCATATTTAGTTATGTGTGTGTCACCGAAATATTATTTTAAATGTCTCATTTCAAGGCAATTGTCCCAACCTTGCTGCTCGAACAGCTGCAGTTGGCTTTAAAATTCAGGAAGGTTTTTTCATAAATTGTGTTTCGCGAAAGAAAATGTTTACAGGCGTGAGCACCACCGGAATTTTTCCGTAAGGCAAGCAACTATGAGTCAGAAAAGATGTTTTCGAAAAATTTCATCAGTTTAAGAGCAAGACTAATTTTTCTTCGGGGAATGAACACACACCTTACATCTCAAACTGCATTCATTTATTATAAGCTATTACTCCACTCTTTATATATACGCCTTTAAAATTTTACTAAACGTCTTCCTTTGGGGAATACGATTTTCTTTAAATGTACAGAAACCTAAATTTTATATTACCTAAAGGCCAAGGAGCTGTGGTTTGCACAATAAACAATGTTTCTGGACGATTATATTTCGAGAAAGTGCGTACTGGTGACGATATATGGGTAAAAAGTCGGCAATTTTACATTGGGGTGCATTTCGAAGCAAACGAAAAGCGCAGCTGCCAGCTACTCCTAACCGGTGACTTCAATTTACCTGCAATTAACTGGGACACATTCGCAGCAGAGTCGCGGGAAGAGGCACACTGCGATTCGCTGCTTGACATTGCATTCACCCATGACAAGTTGTTCGTCAAAGTACGCGAAAGTCAGGGGAAAGTCCGGCTATCTGGTATTCCTTGACGGGCGCTTTGACCAGTGTCAGTTGAGAAAGGTATCTCAGACCATGAAGTTGTCTTCGTTCAGCTAGCACATAACGAAACAATGTGAAAACGTAAAGAGGCGATTACATATGTTCCCAACTTTTTCGAAGCCGATGACACAAATAGAATTGACTACTTGTCATTTGCACAGGACAATTTTGATTCTCGAGGTGACATCAATACCATGTGGGAATCGTTCAAGCATATCATTTTCCATTGTATTAGCAAATTCGTGCCGCTTCGTAAAACTAAACCGAACCCTTGGATCAACAGAGAAATCATCCAACTAAAACGTAGAATAAGCCGCCAGAGCCGGAAAGTAACAAAAGACCCCGCAAAAATAACCGAGTTGTCTGCACAACTGCGTTCTATGATTACTGAAGCCAAAAATAGATATTACAAAAAAACGTTGACACATTTCATGAGGTCGTCTCCCGATAACTTTTGGCGTGACGTCGAAAAACGACAACGAGTCACATAGCATTATAGTAGATAACACTGTAGTTACTGATCATGCAGTGATTGCTTCTTCTCACAACGAGTTCTTTCAGTCGGTGTTTTCTGTTCCATCACAATCCAGTATTGAATCCATTGCTTCGCTCGGAAGAGATGCCAGACGTTGAATTCTCGTACGAGTGAATTGTAGTTCTTCTACTGAACATTGACGTCAAAAAATCGGTAGGCCCCGATGACATACCGAACGCATTTCTGTGCAGGTATGCGGAATGGGTTGCGCATTACTTAAAAATTGCATTTGACGCGTCGGAGGCCGAGTCCCTGATGACTGGCTTACGGCAAAGGTTATACCTGTGCACAAGTCTGGAGATAGATAATTGAAAATTATCGTCCAATATCGCTGACCTGCGTTTGCTGCCAGCTGCTAGAACATGTTGCAGCCAAGTCAAGTTACACGTACATCGAAAATGCAAACTCATTCTTTCCCAACCAATACGGATTCCGACAGCGCCTTTCCACAACAACACAGCTTCTTGAAACAATCCATGACTTTGCCAGCCCATTAAACAATAAGAAACAGATAGATGCCATCTTTCTTGATCTGTCGAAAGCATTCGACAGAGTGCTACATGCAGAATTGATTGTGAAACTTACTGATACGGGAATAAACTGGAAAGTAGTAAAATGGATAACCGCGTACCTCCGGGGTCGAACCCAATACGTAGAAGTAGAACAGAATAAATCAAAGCCGTTGAAAGTGACGTCAGGTGTCCCACAGGGGTCTGTGTTAGGTCTTGTGCTATTTTTAGTATATATTAATGACGTTTCCTCTGCAATTGACGAAGGCATCACGGTGCGACTTTTCGCCGATGATTGCTTATTATACAAAGAAATTAATAACACGGAAGATCAGCAATTACTCAGTGACGCTTTTAGGGCTATAGAAAAATGGTGCGACAAATGGAAAATGAAAATAAATGAGAGTAAAACTGTTGTATTGCACATAACGATTAAAATAAATAATGTTTCCGATTTTAATTACACGGTGAATTCTTCGCTGCTTTCCACGGTTGACGTGCTGAAATACTTAGGCATACATACATCCGAGAATTTTTAAGCCGGCCAAACCATGTTATAAAAATATGCGAAACTGCGGATAAGATGTGGTTCTTGCAACGGAAATTGCAGTTAGCCTCAGAGTGACTAAAACTAACAGCTTATTTAACGCACGTTTGGCCCACGCTAGAGTATGCCAGCATAATCTGGGACCCTTATCAGTCAGGGTTAATTGAAAGAGTGAGTTCAACATCGATCAGCAAGGTTTATTCTATCACGTTATTCTCGCACAGATTCCGTCTCCGAAATGCTCAGTTTGCTGAACTTGCCTACGCTCGCTGAACGCAGGCGCATAGCTAGATTAAAGCTCTTTTTTCTTCTCACTAAAAACACATTTAGCATCAATAGTAAACAGTATTCGATAGCACGACAAGGCAGAACACTGCGGAAAAGCAAAGATAATACTTTTCAAATACCTCAGATGCACATTAATGCTTACGCATTTTCTTTCTTCCCAAGAACAATTAAAGAATGGAATGAATTACCGGTGTTAACGCGAGAAAGCACCATTGCAAAACAATTTGAGAAAAACTTAAAGCTACATTGAAAGATGCACGCATGTATACGTGCTCACCGCTTTTTGGGTGTGTATGAGCTCGTTCGTTAACATTGCATTTATAGCCTTGTATTATTGATCGAAGTATGTGCAGAATATTATTGCGATAGCAATTATATGGACACTTCTACCGGATTTCTGCCGTCGGCGTCGCCGTCGCCGTGAGGTTCCGTATAGATTTCAAGGGCGATAAAATCGTCGCCGCGCGCCGTATGCGCGAGCGAAAGCGCGCGGGGGACGCGCGCTATCACAGAGGGCGAACGCTTGGCGGAAAGCAAACGTGACCGTCGCGCGAAAGACCGTGGGGGTATGGGAGGGAGGGAGGGAGGCGGGGCGGCACTCCGGCACCAAAGGCGTATCTTGCCACTCAATCTCCCACGCGAAAGCAACAAAGCGGGAAGAAGGGGGGAGGGGGGGCAGCTTCTCCTCTGCCAACAACTTCTCCTTTGCGCTTTGCCCGGGGATGCCGGTCGTCCGCACCGTCTCTTATCTCCACACGGGTCTGACCTTTGTATGCGCTGTGCATTCGCCGCTCAGTTTTTGAAGCGATAGACCGCGCGAACCTGCGCTTGCTGCCAGCGTTTTGACAGTCGTTCGCTGCGGTCATTCAGTGTGATCTATTCATGTTTGCTTGTGCGCGCTGACACCACGATTGTTAATTCAGTTAGTAAGCCAATGTGTCCAAGTTTATGCAACCGATAAAACTACTATCCCTACTCCGAATAGCTCTCTACTAATTTGCTATCGCAATCGATGTTTCGCCTTTCGGGCGAAACTGCGACATTCTTTCGCTTATGTACACTTATGTTTCTTTTCTTTATCTCTTTTGTTCGCTTATGTTGAATAAATAAAAAAAAATTGCGCAAGCTCTTGGGCCAGTTGGTGCATGATGAACGTCAAAAAAGGAGGTACTCGCGAATACGAATAGGACGCGTACACAAGCAAAAGGCGTTAGACACGGACGGACTTTCTACTGAGCTCTATTGAAATTTACATTGCCGCACAACACCTCCGACGCATGCGCAGCGTCACCTCCTCCCAAGACATGTGCACTGATATCAGCTTATAAAATCAACATCGCCGCACACAACATCTGACGCATGCGCATCTTCTACTTCTCCCAAGACATATGCATCAATGCCAGTGTGATCACATTTTACCTAGGTAACCCGCTAGGTAGGTAAAACATTCGCGCCTACATAGCGGGTAGGTAATAGTGCGAGAAATTTAACGAAAAATGGTGGTGAAAGTTCAATGCGACAATGTCCTTGCCGAAAACAGCTGCAAATCAATATTGGGGAAAGTATGACAATATTTTCGGCAAATAAAACCACAGGCGCTAAATATAAGCTTTTGCTTTGGCTTCCAATAAATGCCGTTGGCTTAGTAGTGCAGGGGGGTATTCTGTTAGAGTTCACCTAGTGGACTGTCCATTTCAGCTGTCGCGAATTGGCTGACTGGCTGGGGGCACCTGTCTCCTCCTCACTCGTGTTGCTCCAACAAATCAGCAGCGGCAGAAATGGGCCACTAGGTGGAATATTACAGCCCCCAAACTCGTTTCACACGACACCGCCTGGGAGCACCACTGCAGGTGGCCGGGCCCTCTCGCTTCGCACCATGCTCATCGTCGACTCGCTCTTAAAAAAAATTATGGGGTTTTACGTGCCAAAACCACGATCTGATTATGAGGCATGCCTTAGTGGGGGACTCCGGAAATTTGGACCACCTGGGGTTCTTTAACGTGCACCTAAATCTAAGTACACGGGTGTTTTTGCATTTCGCCCCCATCGAAATGCGGCCGCCGTGTCCGGGATTCGATCCCGCGATCTCGTGCTCAGCAGCCCAACACCAAGCCACTGAGCAACCACGGCGGGTTCGACTCGCTCTTGCTACTCGTGCTTAAAACGAGTGAATAGGACAAAATAACCTAATTTCGGCTCATTTCCCCTCATGTACCATGTGAATGCAACACAATCAGCCTGTTTGGACTCGCGACGTTCGCATTATTCAATAAATAAATATTTTTTTAGATGGAAGCTCAGGTTGAGCACACCTAAAGCTAACGAGACTCGGCGCAAAGAACGTCGCTTAGCGACGGCGTTCAAACGTGGTAATGCTCACTCATGAAGTTAGTGATGAATATTTTCGCTCATAAATTACATCCTTCCAGTGAACGTTTTAGCGCAGGTCGTACAGTTAAAATTTCGACGGGCTTTTCGGTGCCGCGCGAACAAGCCAAGACAGCAAAGTGCGGTTGAATCCAATCGAATGATTTTCCTTGGCTGAGGCTGCTCGTGCCACCCCAGCAGTGAAGAAAAACACTCAGCAACAGTACAAGCTCCCTGCAATGTAGACTGCTGGCGAGCACCATTACAGTCTATATTTGCCGCCAAGAGAGATTGCGGCGAAGACCGTACAAAATGAAAACAGTTTGACATCGTTGGGAGAGTTGAAAATTTTGCTTTTGATTTACTTGTATTTGTTACATTTATGTCGCGTCGAGACTGTTTGCGTCTGCGTTAGCTTTGCGCTCGGTTTCGCTACTCAGAAATGCCAGCTGGCGCCGTACACGGCAGCACATGTGTTAGCGCTGCGTCGCTCAATGACTCAAATTCCGTCCAGCATCGCATTGCCTAGTATTCTAGCGAGCTTTCTGCGGGTACTGACTTCGGCTTTAGCTTACCTTTTTCTTGCGGCGGCGGCGTCTCCTTGCTGATGTGCGCCGCAAGTGTCGTTCTTGAACGCCCCGTTGGGGTCATCGTCGCCGCGACCGGAATTGTACCGACGTCCGGCGTGGCGCTCGTGCCGGTGTTTGCCGGCGCACGGGGACCCTCGTCTTCTAGCGCAGCCAGCTGCTCCATCATCTCCTGACTGTCCAGGCTCAGCATGTGTACCAGGTACTCGTCCAGCTGGACACGGTTCTCCTCGTCGGTCTCCTCCCTATTCCTGGACGCCGCCTCTCGATCATGGCTTTCGTTCTTGTTATCCGCTGCCATTTCGTGTAAATCTCCGCTAGTGCTCTTCTTCTCCTATACGTGGCACATACCCACAGCGGGAGATTCAGCGAGATGATGATGATGAAGCTCTGTCATGGCTCGCACCCACTAAGGGCGATAGAGTTTAGATGATGGCTTCGTTTCTTTTTTTTTTTTAGTGCAAACAGCACATCATAAAGCGATAAACATAACTTTCCTTAACGAATATCCCAATTAAGAGTGTTAACTCGGCTCGCCATCGATCATTCCTTTACTTGAGGTGCTATGCAGGATGTGCCGAGTTTCTTGTTCGCACGAGTTTTACCCGAGTTTGCTCGATGGCAGTCAGTAAACGATGATAACAAGGAACGCGCAATAACAGCAGGAAATAAGAAATGTCGAGATAACGCCACGTATGACAACATGAGCGCACTCTGCGCGGCACAGTGCTTCCGCGTTTCAAGCACAGAAGACTGGGCAATGAAGAGCGCCAGCGCTGCGTATTGTTATCAACGTAGTACTCCGCTGTCTGTCTACACACTGACCGTGAGCCGCTTACCACGCCCTTCTCGGGCGCGTCAAGGGCGTGCCTCCTCTTTGGGGCATTATCTTTCTATCATCCGTCGAAAAGGGCCAGTGTTGCCAAATTTCGGCGAGCAAAAGTAGCTAGATGGCAATGGGAAAGTAGCTAGAAGTAGCTAAAGAATCCAGCAAGGAGTTCAAAGTAGCTAAACTTTCCTTTTCAAGCGCTTTTTTAACATGTTCTGGGTATCATCATCATCATCATCATCATCATCATCATCGGCCTATATTTATGCCCACTGCAGGACGAAGGCCTCTTCCTGCGATCTCCAATTACCCCTGTCTTGCGCTAGCGTATTCCAACTTGCGCCTGCGAATTTCCTTACTTCATCATCCCACCTGGTTTTCTGCCATCCTCGACTGCGCTTCCCTTCTCTTGGTATCCATTCTGTAACCCTAATGGTCCACCGGTTGTCCATCCTATGCATTACATGGCCTGCCCAGCTCCATTTCTTCCGCTTAATGTCCACTAGAATATCGTCTATCCCCGTTTGTTCTCTGATCCACACCGCTCTCTTCCTGTCTCTTAACGTTACTCCTAAGATTTTTCGTTCCATCGCTCTTTGTGCGGTCCTTAACTTGATCTCGAGCTTCTTTGTTAACCTCCAAGTTTCTGCTCCATATGTTAGCACCGGTAGAATGCAATGATTGTACATTTTTCTTTTCAACGACAGTCGTCACCTTCCCAGTCAGAATTTGGCAATGCCTGCCGTATGCACTCCAACCCAACTTTATTCTTCTGTAAATTTCTTTCTCATGATCAGGGTCCCCTGTGAGCAATTGACCTAGATAAACGTACTCCTTTACAGACTCTAGAGGCTGACTGGCGATCCTGAATTCTTGTTCCCTTGCCAGGCTATTGAACATTATCTTTGTCCTCTGTATATCAATATTCAACCCAATTCTTACACTTTCTCGATTAAGGTCCTCAATGATTTGTTGTAATTCGTCTCCATTTTTGCTGAATAGGACAATGTCGTCTGCAAACCGAAGGTTGCTGAGATATTCGCCGTCGATCCTCACTCCTAAGCCTTCCCAGTCTAAGAGCTTGAATAGTTCTTCTAAGCTTGTAGTGAATAGCATTGGAGAGATTGTATCTCCTTGCCTGACCCCTTTCTTGATAGGTAACTTTCTGCTTTTCTTGTGGAGAACCAAGGTAGCTGTCGAATCCTTGTAGATATTTGCTAAGATATTCACGTATGCCTCCTGTACTCCTTGATTACGCAATGCCTCTATGACTGCTGGTATCTCTACTGAATCAAATGCTTTTTCATAATCTATGAAAGCCATATAGAGAGGTTGATTGCACTCCACAGATTTCTGATTACCTGATTGATGACATGGACATGGTCCATCGTAGAATATCCCTTCCTGAAGCCAGCCTGTTCCCTTGGTTGGCTAAAGTCTCGTGTTGCCCTGATTCTATTCGAAATTACCTTGGTGAATATTTTATATAATACTGAAAGCAAGCTAATGGGTCTGTAATTCTTCAAGTCTTTAACGTCTCCCTTCTTATGGATAAGTATAATGTTGGCGTTCTTCTAGCTCTATGGTACACTTGAAGTTGTGAGGCATTGCGTATATAGGGCCGCAAGCTTTTCAAGCATGATATCTCCTCCATCTTTGAATAAATCTACTGTTATTCCATCTTCTCCAGCCGCTTTTCCCCTGGTCATGTCTTTCAAGGCCCTTCTAACTTCATCGCTAGTTATAGAAGGAGCTTCTGCATCCGGTTCATCACTATTTCGAATGAAAGTAGCTTGGGTTTTTTAGGCACTGTACAGATCAGTGTAGAATTCTTCCGCTGCTTTTACTATGTCATCGAAATTGCTGATGATATTACCATGCTTATCTTTGAGGGCCTATATCTTGCCTTGTCCTATGCCAAGCTTTCTTCTTACTGATTTAATGCTGCGTCCATATTTTACGGCTTCCTCAATCTTTCCCGCGTTATAATTTCGAATATCCCTTACTTTCTTCTTGTTGATCAGTTTTGACAGTTCAGCGAATTCTATCTGATCTCTAGAGTTGGACACTTTCATGTTTTGTCGTTTCTTTATTAGGTCCTTTGTTTCTTGAGAGAGCTTACCTACTGGTTGCCTTGGTGCCTTACCTCCCACTTCAATTCCTCCTTCTGAGATCAACTTAGTAAGGTTTCATTCATTACCTCTATATTGACTTTATCTTCATTTTCTAACGCTGCATATTTGTTTGCGAGCACCAGCCTGAACTGGTCTGCTTTCACCCTTACTGCGTCTAGGTTGGCCTGTTTCCTCTTGACTAATTTCCCTCTTTCTCTCTTAAAATTGAGAGAAATCCTAGACCTCACTAAGCTATGGTCACTGCACTTTACCTTACCTAACACTTCTACATCCTGCACTATGCTTGGATCGGCAGAGAGTATGAAATCTATTTCATTCCTTGTTTCTTCATTAGGGCTTTTCCAGGTCCACTTCCTGTTGCTGCGCTTCCTGAAGAAGGTATTCATTATTCGGAGCCTATTCCTTTCCGCGAATCTCTCCTCTTGCATTCCTAGAATCGATGCCGTAGTTGCCAATTGCTTGCTCACCAACCTGCTTTTTGCCCACTTTTGCTTTGAAGTCGCCCATGACTACAGTATACTGAGTTTGCACCTTTCTCAACGCTAATTCGACACCTTCATAAAACTGTTCTATTTCTTCATTATCGTGACTGGAAGTTGGGGCGTAGGCTTGTACTACCTTGATTTTGTACCTCCTATTCAGCTTTATTACGACGACTGCTACCCTCTCACTAATGCTGTAGAATTCATCAATGTCGCCCGCTATGTTGTTATGAACTAGAACTAGTTCTGGGTATATAACGCATTTATTGGCAGTTGTAATAATAGATTAAACACAGCTCTCAAGTCATGCTTTCTTGCAGGCAACTACGCAGAACCTGTATGAACGAATAATAAATGTGCTCCTATTTTGATTCCAATAATTTAGGACAGGCGTAGTTTTCGCAAGGTGTCAAGGCTTGCGCGCACACAAAAGACGAGCTGGTAATGCATCACTCCTCTGTAAACAGGTAAAAAATGAACTACATATACTTTATGGGTGTAACCAAAGGCCTATCAAATCTAAACTGAAATTCTTAGCGAAATGTACAACTGCAAAAAGTTAAATAACACAACAAATTGCGTCGTCGACACTGAGGACTTCTTTACCAAAATATTGGATTTTTGGTGCCTATTCTGTAGCCCTAAGCCCAGCATTTCTACATTGTATTTTGTTGCCATGTTTTCAAACCACATTTAATTACCATGCAGTGGCATGGAGGATGGCCAGTGGTCTGGTTGATCCATTAGATACAAAAATTGCACAGCTAAAACACACATTAACCAAAAGACTGACATTAGTAATCTAACGCCAGCTTCAGACTGTTGAACAAAACATCACAAAAGCACTTAAAAGCTTTTTGGATGTTGATTTTAATAACAAAAAAACTTTTGATGAAACTATACAGCTGCAGACATGTGAAAGCCATGAACGCCGTCTTCTTTGTATTGCCTCTTCCTCTCTTCAACAGCTTTCTTATTTCTCTAGAGACGTGATATATCGTGTTCTGGTTTGCATCTTCTTGAAAAGATATTAGACGGGGTTGTATGCCTCACCATGTGTATGCTGTAGCAAAGATCCGGAGACCACTCTGCACATCCTAATGGAACATGAAGGAATTCACCCAGTGAGAGCCGTAGGTAACTTTGACCTGCCAGAAGTTCTTGGCTTTAAAGTGGACGGTAGCCACTTTAAACCAAATGCACCACAAATTACGGCTGGCTTAAACAGCTTCGCTGTTAAAACATGTACAGCATACATGATTAAATCAAACCGGTCAGCAGTCGTGATGGGCAAGAGACGTTTAGAGTATTGATGAAAAAAAATGAGGGAAGAGATTGATACGACCTGATCACTTTCAGTCATAGGTAGATTTCGAGTGAAAAAAAATATTACTGAGATATATACAGAAATTGCTAGATAAAAAAACGCTTAACCTTGCACTCGGCCGCGCAACGCTTGAAATAGCGAAGCTGGGCGATCGTAGCCCAACATTTTCCGAAAGTGTGCGCGAACATTTAATCTTATTACTCATGATGATGATAATTTCTTATCGCGCGTATCGGACTTACGGCCGTCACTGCGCGTTGCATAGCGCAGCTTGCAACACCGACACCGCGTTCCAGTGCCAACACCGCGTTCCAGGAGACCCGCTCGGTGAATGCGTCTCTCTCTGTTCTCTCTCGCTCTCATAGCGCGCAAAACCCCTCGCAGAGCACGAGCGTACGAACGTGCCAGCGTTGGATGAAGACGACGACGCTCGAACGCAATCATATGGTTCGCATAAATGCGTGGAATAATCCACCCCTTTCTTGGCCAATCCCCCACCGTGGGTAGGAGCCACTTGCGTGATAGGCTACAACAACTAATGCGTGTTCTGCAAGCGTGGCTGTTTAGCCTAGTGGTTACGACGCTCGCCTTGGGACCGAGGGTACGCGGGCTCGAATTCAGCCTCGGGATTGCGAAGAAAAGTTCGAAGAAGAAGAAGGGATTGCGAGAATAGCTTAGTGGTTACGACCCTCGCCTGGGCACCGAGGGCACGCGAGTTCGAATTCTGCCTAGGGATTGCGAAGAAGAGTGTGCTGCCCAGCGACACAATTCAACGCTTGTCATCGCTTGTCTAGTGAAGGTACCTTCCTACGCATGTACGCAGTATTTGAGTGTAGTGTGCACTCCAAGGTGCTTGCCGATTGCCTCTGTTGCTTAGCTAACAGTTTATTCTTTTGTTTCTCGGTAGTTTCTTGATACGCACCACAAATTACGGCTGGCTTAAACAGCTTCGCTGTTAAAACATGTACAGCATACCTGATTAAATCAAACAGGCTAGGTGACCGCCCTGCTTCAAAGTTATGTCATTGAATCATCGTCAAAATCATCACTTCCATCATGTGTAGCGTATGTGTAGCAAGTATTCACACCAGAAAAGTGATTCCGAGATGTCGCTAGACTTGGCTACAATAGCTAGATGAGGCGCTAGATTTGAAAAAAAAGGAGCTAAAACAGCTACTCGTAGCTAAATAAGCTTTTCGTAGCTAGTTGAGTCCAAAAGCAGCTGGATCTAACTACAATATAGCTAAATTGGCAGCACTGAACAGGGCACATGCTGTGCATTCTTGCACTTACACTTTCCTTCAATCAAATACGATAAATATAACAGATAAAATAACAAACATTTTATTTCTTAAAGTATCTGTTTTTCGTTTTGAATGCTATAAGTTTCTGATGACGAACGGAGATTGCGCGAATATTAAATTTTGCACTTTTCGCCACGAGGGGTGACAATGAGGCGCAAGCTTACAAGCGGATACATACTAGAGGGTCGCACGCACGAGGGAGTTCATACGGTGAGCAGTCGCCAGGGGCGCTACAGTGCTATTCGTGATAAAGTCCCTCAATCTTCCCAAAGTAGCGCCATTCTTAGATCTTGCCGCCACCGCGCTCGCCCCGGCGTTTCCTCTTCGCCGCATCCTGTCGCCCAGCCTCCTCCGCTCCCCCATTGGCCAATCCGTATCCCATGGAAGCACGCGTTGCGCTTTTCTATACATGGCTTGCACCGACGTCACATCCGGTCGCCGTGAGATGCCTGTCAGCCATGCTGACGCGCCACTGCAGGGCCACTGCTTGCTTACCGCCGCCTCTGTCAGCTCGCATCGTGTTGGTTCGCGACCACTCGCAGCTTCAATATGGTGTTCTGCTCAGTCGTTGGCTGCTCCAGCCGTGGCGACAGCTCCAGGTGAAAGAAGAAGCCTGCTAACTCGAACTTCTTCCGAATTCCGAGGATCGTCGTAGACAGGTGCGAGCGCTCGGTAAGACGCTCAGCACAAATCGGCGCACGTTGTGGCTGGCTCGCATTAATCGAGCCGATCTGGACCCCCAGAACCTCAATTTACGGGTCTGCGGAGCGCACTTCGTGACAGGTAAGAGACTTGAGCCGTGAACTAAATGTTCGCGAAAACGTGGGAAGCAAGGACTGCGCTCTGAAGAAGTGAATGTTTTTGATTCGCATGGACGCCATCCGATTTTTTCGATAGCACGAACCCAGACTGGGCCCCGTCGCTGCATCTCGGCTACAGCATTAGGCAAGCAGATGCGAATCGCTATGAGCGCAGCGAGCTACGACGGAAGAGAAAGAAACGGCAGAGAAAAACGAGCGTATGCACACCAGATAACCTGGGCGCGAACAGAGCAGTGTAAAATAACAGGCATTGTTTATCTTCATTTCTGTATTTTTACAGTGGAAATCAGACTAATTGGGGCGGAATTTGAACCTCGTAGCGTTTGCTGACATGCTCGGTAAATTTTGGTACGCGGGCGTCTTTGAAATTTGTCCGTCACCTAAAAACGGTGCCACCACATTCAGATGCACGATTTATTTTTCACTCCGCGTAAATCACAACAATAGCAGGCTATTTTTCGAGAAACGTGCCAGAAAAGGTTCTTGAGCTCACCTCTCCGAGGAGAAGCACCTTTTCGTCTCGTAAACGCATTGCAGACAGGCTTCTCGCCCATCCGCTGGTGAAATAGTTGTATGCTTCCATTGATTTGAAAGCTTTCATTTCTTCCAACGTAACAAAGCTGGAGGAGTGAACTAGATAGTTTACGAGTCACGTCAGGGAACACGTTCAAGTCGATCGTAGTGTCGACGCCCGGTCGCAGCGTGTACGGGTCCATACCGTCGCACATTTGAACCTATTCTTCATAGCGTACGCACACCGATCCCACAAGTTCAGAGTAATAGCCTGCACTCAATGGTTCATTCCGCTGGGGAGGAGACACCGTTCCCGAATAGATAAGAAAACAATTCACAGCGTATCGGGAGAGGTCAGGCGTCACAGGCAAGGCACTTGTCGGTACGGACCGCACGGACGGACAGCTGCGAAACGAAGAATGGGTCGCCAGCATGGACGCCGGCGCTTGATTGGGGCGGAAGTGACGTCACGTGCAAGCCATGTATATATATATATTTTTTTTCTTGCCAGCGCGCTCCGATCGGCATTCTCGGACCTGCGTGCCGAACGTGCTGTACGCGCAAACGGATCAAACGTGTTAGGGACAAGAACTTCATGGTGATGGCGTGCTGCTGCGCCTTCATTTAAAGCCCCTTGATGTTAGAAAGTAGCGACACGCTTTGATCTACGCCGCAACACCCTCGCCGGCGCGGTCAACCTCCTCTTTTTCTCCCCCTCTTTCGCGGAGGCAGCGCATCCGCCACGATGAATGGCTGCGGCGCTCGAGACTACCCCGTCAGGTGACCCTGACGTCACGAAAACGGCGCGAAACTTGCTTTCGCGCGCCTTTAGTTTCTCTCGCTCGCCATGAGCAGTCCAAGTGGTGGTCGTCCTGCCGCTCCGAACGTGTGTTTCCCAAGTTTTTCCATCCTTTCGTAGGAATCTGAGATTCATTCTCCGTGAAAATGCCTTGCTGCTGCGCGTTTCAATGCAGCAGCAGGCCAGAGAAAGGGCAAGCCTTATTTTATATCCCCCGAGGTGAACGGAATGTCGTGCGCCGGAAGCAGTGGCTCCATAACATCGGTAGAAGGGATTTCGCCCCTTCTAAGCACGCCGTTCTTTGCGAGGTGAATGTTGTAGCTTTCCTCATATTTGTGGATGAAGTTGCATGGAGATTTTAATGCTCTTCGCATAGCCGGACTCTTCGTTCAGTTTAATACAGAGCACCGATAACTGTGCATATAGTTTTTTTTTAAGTGAGTCGGCTGAAATTTTCGTTTACTCTTCGAGCCGTGACAAAGCTTTTTGTGTTTTCGCGCGTGCGTTAGTTTTCAAATGTATGTAATTTGTGAGTTAATGCCTGTAACTCACATTTTGTAGTTGTGTGCGCGTGTGTGTGTGCGTGTTTGTGTATGTGCGTGCTTGTGTGCATGTATGTGTGTGCGCGCGCGTGTGTGTGATCCTTGCGCCTGATACTTGTGAAACCAAGGAACTATTTTACTCTTATTGCGTGTTTATTGTATCTTTGCAAAGTTTCAATACTGCGAGCATTTTTTTTCTTCATGTACTTCATGTTGCGAAGGCATGAACCGCAATATATAGGTAGATAAGTGGTATTATGTATTATTCGCGCATGCTCATTAAGTACAAGCCACGCGCTTCTGATAATCTCCCTCAATTCTGATAAACTTGACATCTTGAAGTCTGTAAGTTAATTATCAAGTGCCAGTCTTAGCAGTTTCCGTGTAAGCAATCAGCCTTTTTTTTTTAGAGAGAGAGACTTAGGTTACTCCCAGAGGTGATGGAATGTAATTTCTCGTCGTTTCGTAGTGACGGAATATAGGCGTGTGTGTAAAGTTCTATGTTGGCTGTTTCGCAAACACAGCACGTATTTTGCACAGTGGCATTGGTACAAAGGCTTATGGCCCACTCATTTTGGCGAATTCGCTTTAAGTAAACTATCACCTTTCTTCTTGGTTACCTTTTCTGAGCCTTTTAAGAGCGAAGATTGTGAATCGAATTCTCGTTTATACTCTACGCTGCTTATATTGTATGCACCCAATACACCTCTGCGTTACGGGCAACCCAAGTGGCGACGTAGAGGTAAACAGCTAAGCCGCTGCTTGGTACTCATTTTTTCGGAGCGCTTCCGCTTGTATTTATCGAAGCGTCCTAAAAAATGGCACGACGTTCTATCGGAAACGTACTTTCGTCATGACAGTTTCACAAGGGATAAATTCCCATACAACGCTTCATAGGGCCGAATAAACAAGCGCGCGCATTGATTCTAATGCGGCTGCAGCGAGCCACTGGAGGGTTCAGCGCCGCGCCGGCCCGGTGAGGGGGAGAAATCCGAGGAGAATTGAGGAGGAAAGCGCGCGCGTGGGGGAGAGTGTCGCTACTTTCTAACATCAAGGGGCTTTACCTTCATTTGCTGCAACCGACAAGGCGAGGGCAAAAGCCTTTTTTTTAACCATCCGGCGAGCGCAAAAGCTTGCTGCACACTTGGTAATGCGCTGTCTCGCATTGTCGCGTTGCTGCTTCTAAAACAGCATTATTAAGGCCAGTTACTGGCTGACGAAGTAAAATCTCGCCTGAAAAAGTGCTCCGCAGGGCTTGAACGAAGCTTTCCGCCGATTTCCTCTAGTAGCGCGATAGCCGTCATCTGCTACGGCAGAGTTGACATGGGCGGCGCCACTGTCGAGATAGCGCTGGCCGCGCCGAGCTGTACCGTGGAACGGAGGAGGAGGGAAGTGGTTGGCGCTACTTTTAGACATTGAAGGCTTGATACAGTCAGTCACGAAAATGATCTGTCCATTCCCTGTCTGTTATGGGAATTAAAGTCACTATATAAGAAAAGTACCGCCATCCTTTGATCAACGCCGCTTCTCTCTCTCTCTCTCCTGTATCTCCGATTGGACGATGATAGCGCGCGCTTTTCACTTCTTTATATTTTTTTTCCGCCTCAGAGCCATGTTGAAAGTCCTCTGCGCAGCCGCAGGCGGCGGCGGCGGCGCGCGCCCGGCCGGAAAGCTTCAACGTAGACTTTCTAGGTGCACCACCGTCGACTTGGCTTTCGCAAGCAAAAAGTAAAGAAAAAGGCAAGCGCTTTAGGAGAGGAGGCGGCGGAGGAAAGAGTAGACGGCGGTACTTTTCTTATATAGGGACTTTAATGGGAATGGCAACGCAGCGCCGCGGCATGGCTGTTCACCGCAGGCTAACGAATTAAAAACGACACTCTAGCCATAGAGACGGGAGCTGTCGCTGCAAAGTGACTGGAGGGTATTCTAGGGTCCGTTTGACGCAGCATAGTGAAAATGTACCAGTTTTTCTGCGTGCGCGAAGCCTCCACGATGCATTGCGAAGAAGAGCGTGCCTTCGTGAAGGTGCCTAGTGAAGGTGCCTTCGTGCGCATGTACGCAGTATTTGAGTGTGGTGCGCAGAGGACTTTCAACATGGCTCTGAGGCGGAAAAAAACAAAATATAAAGAAGTAAAAAGCACGCGCTATCATCGTCCAGTCGGAGATACAGGAGAGAGAGAGAAGCGGCGTTGATCAAAGGATGGCGGTACTTTTCTTATACAGGGACTCCAAGGTGCTTGCCAATTGCCTCTGTTGCTGAGCTAACAGCGATCGCAGATGGATATCGTAACGACACCGCAGCAATCACATTTTGGCCGGTGAGGCCTCTTGTGTGCAGTTATGCAATGAGACTTCGAACGGAGGAAGGTGTAACAACTGTTTAGTCTGCAGTGCTTGTGATGAAGAAATGTCATCGCACTGGGTCTAGGAAAGCGAGCGATTCGCGACGTTGACAGTGTTCGCGACACTGCAGCTCCGATACATCACCGATGACAGAGCAGTCATCTCAAACGACAGCTGCGATACGTCGTCGTTAGAAAACACTACGCACTTCGCAGCATCATCGTCCACCACGGTGCATCGACGCCTTGCAAGCAGCTACAGTGACGTGCCGATAATTGTTTGCTGTGCGCTACGTCGCTACAATGCAGGCAATGAACCGTGTTATGGGGCCATCACAGCCCAAGAAGATATATACATAAGACTGCGAAAGTCGACGCTTTCTTTTTGATAGCGGTTCTCAGTACATCACCAATGACTAGTGTGCTGTGCGTATTTTCTGTCGGCGGTCAAGATTGTTGATGCCTCTTAGCTCAGCACCGCATCGCTGTTGCCGAAAAATAAGTTGGGCGTCGCCCAACCATGGTGGTGCGCGCACAACAGTTACATGCCTCGCACAGGGCGTCACCTATGGTTTTTATTGACATGCGAACTCGTGCGAAACTCGTACATGACCTCGACTTCAATCAATCAATCAATCAATCAATTAATCAAGTTTATTTTCATTCTGTAAAAGATACCGAAAGAAGGACTGTGACAAAAAGCTGTTTGTCAGAACAGCTTGACTAGGTCACAGCCCCATAGAAATATTTCGGAGTGGTATCAGCACTACCGTGAAATAAATGAAAAAAAATTGACATTTAACAGACAGCGACATACAATAGGGCACACACTAAGGCATGGAAATGTAAAGTTAATACAGAAAAGTTTCAGCAGTTATTACAACCGTCATAAAAAATAAATACAAAACAGTTTCTTAGAGAAAATGAATGTCTGAAATGGTATCAAAACACAAATATCTAGAATAAATATACTGAAAATACAAGGAAAAAAAGAGTATAGAAATCAACTTGTTACAAACGGATACATGCAACCATATGAGACAATTCGATACGATTATGGCTATGATAAATGAGACAAGGTTTGTAATAAAACAGGTATTAAGTAGTAGAAATTTCAGAGCTATACATCACTTGCAGATATCCTGATATGAACAAGTCAAAATTGTTAAGGTCATAGTGATTCAGAAGGGAGGGAAGAGTGTAAGACTCTTTTCCGGAGTTTAATCGTACTGTGTCTACCTCCCAATTCTCTCCATGACGCGTGGAATAATTTAAATGCCTAATTCTTAAATTGGCCAAAACGCGCAAATTTGTTATGTTCTTACGAGTTTCTAATTTGAATTTCCTGCTTAACGTATAATTGTATGTCTGGTGCACTTTAACTATTCCTGAACTGCAGAATAAAACATTAGTAGATGCCGCAAAATGTGCATTGAAAATATGCCTAATACATTTTTTATTGTGATAGCAATTATATGGACACTCAAAAGCAGATTTCTGCCGTCGGCGTCGCCGTCGCAGTCGCCGTGAGGTTCCGTATGACGTCAATGGAGATGAAATCGTCGCCGCGCGCCGAACGCTGTATGTGCTAGTGAAAGGGCGCGAGGGACGCGTGCTTTCACGGGGAGTGAACGCACGGCGGAGAACAAACGCGCGTTCTGCGCGTGCTCCTTTAAGGGCTGCAGAAGTAGGCGTCTCTTTCCTCCTTTACAATCACCATATATGTAGAGCAAACGCGCCTTCTTCCGACGCGCTAGAGGCCGTGTTGGAGGGGGAGAGGAGGAGGGAAGGGAGGCGACGTTTAGCTGCGGCACCAAGTGCCTATTTATATCAGAGGCTCCGGCAACAGTCACCGACGCCGCACGCATTTTGAGCGAACGCGGGCAAAACGCCGACGGCGTCGACAACAGTTCTGCGTGTTGCCGGTGCTGCTGCATGTCCAAGTTTATACAGCTGATAAAGCTAATATCATTACTCCGTATAGCTCGCTACAAATTTGCTATCGCAATTGATGCTTCGCCTTTCAGGTGAAACTGCGACAACTTTTTTCTGAACTAAGTATATTTGATTAAGATTAGTGACCGTCGTGGTACCCCATACTAGTTGGCAATAATTTAAACTAGAGCTAAAGAGTGAATGATAGAGCAGAAGCTTGATTCCTTTTGGAAGTAAGTGTCGAAGCCGACCAATTACACCTGTCACCTGAGCAAATTTTTTCAGGACATGTCTTACGTGGCAATCCCAGGACATATTGGCGGAAAAAAATACGCCCAGATATTTAAAATGGTGAACTATTTCAATAGTCTGGGTACCCAGTACTATGTCTTGATGAGGTGGAATAATTTTATTTTTTGGTCGGAATATAACAGCTTTTGTTTTATTTTCGTTAATACGCATAGCATTTGCTGCTGACCATCTCTCTAGCATTTTCATTGTGTGATTACAAGTTCTTATAAGCTCTTGAATATCATGTCCTGAAAATGTATGCTGGTATCATCAGCATATATATTTGGCCTCGCAATTAATATTTTCAGTGTCATTAAGATAGATGTTAAATAATAGCGGGCCTAGAATACTGCCCTGTGGCACTCCACACAGCAAAGGTTTCACTCCGGAAATAGAGTCGCTTATCTGAACGACCTGTTTGATGAATAAGAGTCAATAAGCGTTGAGGCTTGTCCAAGAATACCATAGCAATGCAATTTTTGTAACAATATTTTATGATTTTCTAAATGAAAGGTCTTTGAAAAATCAATAACAATACTAAGAACGAGCGCCTTATTTTTAAATTGTCTAAGAATATGCTCTTTTTGCTCCAGCAGCGCCAGTTCAACATATTTATTTTTCCGAATACCAAATTGATTAGGGGTAAATAAATTATATTTATCAATGAAACTTGAAAATCGAGTGTGCAGAATTTTTTCGAAGGCCTTTGAGAACACAGGCAAGATAGACACCGGTCTATAAGTGCCAAAGTTGTTTCGGTCACCTTTTTTATAAAGCACGGTCACTTTTGCTATTTGCATATTTAAAGGAAAAACAGAGTTTGTTAAACAAATGTTAAAGATATCTGCTAAAATTGGCGCGATAACATCAGACACGTCCTTGACAGGACTTATTTAAATTCCGTCAATATCACAACTGGCGCTATTTTTATGCTTTTTATTGTTGATAAGACTTCGTGGGCGGTGACGGCCCATTCACACTTGCGACTAGGCGAAGTGGCGCGACCGATTGCGACTGGCGACCGGAAAGATACTCAAGACGAACGATGTTCACACTGACAAATGCGACCGACGAGTCACTAAACCGAAATGTATCGTGATAGGCCGTTCATGTCTGCTTGAAATGTCATCGCCGCATAAAATAAGCGTCAGCGTATACGGACGTTCTGTTCCTTCGCATCTGATTGGTTCAGCTGTTCTGCGACTGAGGTCGCGTGACTGAAAAATCGAGCAGTGAGCGACTGGTCGCTTTGCGACTAACTTGGTCGCGTGACCTCGCCTAATCGCAAGTGTGAATGGGCCAACAGGACGCAAGTTCAATGATTGAGTGTTATGAACACTTACGTATTCGCACGCATCAGCCGGAGTTCCGGTCGTTATGATATCAGTGAAAAAATTATTAAATGCGTCAGCCAATTCTGATCCATCCATATTGTTACGGATGAAGAATGGATTTATTTACAGTGAAAAGCGGAGACAAGACATGGTCCGAAACAACCGATCAGCCCAAAAAACCTCGCGCCGCTTCTACGCTTCTCCTGTGCGGCGTTACAATATCTTTACCGTTTACCTCCAGTTTTGAAACAGGGCCGGTAAAGTGGCCGCGATGAAGGAGTGTGTTTAATCTAGACCACAGTACGCCAGAATGATTGCCAGCTATGTGGATTGATAGTGAGTTCTCGCGGATCGCAAGCGTTTTGTAACGCCCCAAAGCCGGGCTGCTGACCTACAAGAAGTGCGCCAAAATCTCTCGGCGTGTGGCTACCCGAGGTCGTTTGTGAACGCGGTGGAACGCCATCTGTCTCAGCCCCCAAGACCTGACTGTGTGCTCCCAAGAAAACGCGTCCCCATACCGGTTGTGCCCGGTGTGAGCGAGGGCTTAGCCCGCGTTCTACGTGGCTATGACGTCCAGGTAGCTCACGTGCCATTCCAAAAATTACGCCATCGGCTGGTAAACGTGAAGGACAAGCTTCCGCAGACAAAGTTTCCTGGCATCGTCTACGGGATTCCATGTAAAGACTGCGACTGCGTATATATCGGCGAGACAGGCAATTTCGAACAGCGGTTGAAGCAGCATGTCAACGATGTCAAAAAGAAAAAAAGTCGCACCAAACGCCTTGGCAGAAACTTTAGAAACTTTATTTGGTTGGAAAATATTTGAAGTATAGCGGCAGAACATGCAGGTGACTTGGGCCACAGGATTGATTGGGATAACGCCAAGATATTAGAAAAAAAGAAATTTGACTTCTAGACACCACTTGGAATCCCTTCTAATCCAAATGACAGATAACACCCTCAACCGGAACGACGGAACCCTCCCCCACATCTACACGCGCTGCTTACGTCATATTTTAAAACCATATGAACATTGTATCGCACGTCCTTGATTTCATTGTGAACAAGGCTCCCGTCAGGGGAGTCGAAACGTCTTTTCTTGTATTCTTTCTGTGGTCGGTGTCCTTTTTACCCTTCTTCATGATGCCTCCCGACCAGACGGACTTCCGTCAAATCCTCGACTTCGTTTTGTAAGTTTGTTGCGATAACACTTGAAGGCCAGCCATTCCTCCGGTAAACGAGTATGTAGGAATATTTGGTAAAGTATATCTCTTGTTTCATTTGACGACGCATCTCAGGCGTTATCCATGGTTTTCCTGTTTTACGATTTAATCTGCGCTCGTTTAGCGGGAAATTAAAATGATACAATCACTTGGAAATTGCAATAAATTTATCGTAAGCATTGTTTGCGTCTACAGATTTTCTTACATCGCTGCAATCTGCCTGCAATAGACTGTTACGAAATACAATGAGCGCCACATCTGTAATTAATTGAAACTTAATTATTCGAGACTTTGCTGTACCTTGTGTCAATAGCTCCGCACATAAAAATATGGGAAGATGGTCACTTATACAACACGACAAAACGCCTGACCTAATATTCATCTCAGACAAATTTGTAATAAAAAGATCTAGGACTGACTCGCATTCAAATGCCACTCTCGTGGGTATGTTAATTGTGTTCATGAAACCATTAGACAGTATGATAGCATTAAAGTCACGGCTAACAGAGCTCGTAGAACTAACGTCAATATTAAGTCTCCTTCAGCAATTAATGTATATTTATTTTCTGTCATAAATGACAGGAATTGATCATAAAAACTAAGAAACGTTGCAATATCGCCATTTGGTGGTCGATAACAAACTGAAAACACGTTATTGTTCGCACGTACGTACACAAAGCATTTCATAATCAGGGGTTGTCTGGGTAAAGTAATCCAACAGCTGACATTCAACGTTTTCGCAAATCAACAAAGCAACGCCCCCACCACGACCGTGCATGCGATTTAAATAAAATGTCCTGTAATTGGACAGCCTAAAGACGTCGCATTCATAAGTGCTCCAAGTTTCAGTCAGCATTATGGCGGAATTGGGATGCAAATTTAGCGAAAAACTCTTCTAGGCACGATACCTTATTTGTAATCGACCTCGCATTTAGGTGCACACATCTACATGAATTAGGAGGTAGCTGACATACAATATCGTTCAGGTCAACTCGGGAACATGGTGGAGGCAGCAGCAGCCTGTGTCATCGCATCCAGCGGCTGCAAGCGTCAATATGATGTCTGGGCCCGTTCACCTACATGACCGACGTAGAGTGCTGAGCGTCATTTTCGCCTTTCCAAAACGTCAGTGCGCTGGCTGTGTGGCGAGTTAAGGTCCGTTTGTGTATTGGGGGCGAGGACTTACGGAGTCGCCATCTGTCGGAAGCGCCTCGCTTGCGTATAGTATGAGAGATAACGTGGCGCGCTCCTCATAGGTTTGGCTGTCGGCGCTCAATAAAAACACCACGCGGGAGCCCTCCTGGCCATTTCTGTTAGCACTCTCCAAACGAGGGAAGTTTCTTACTGTAAAAATAATAATCTTGTGATAGCAGAAAGCGCAGAATAGTTTACGGGCGCTATTTCTTTACCGAATATAAATACGTACAGTGAACGCCCATTGCGCGCGGTCGCCGTGATGGAGTGCCCCGAACCAGCTTCATGCGTGAAAGGTAGGCAATCGCTGAGATCAGACTATGTGAAATGTGTGCTGTTTCTATAACCAAATGGAGCATAACAGAATGCAGCGATGGCACGGGTTCGTAGCGACCGACTGCGTGTCTGCATGCGCGCACAATGTTTCTGCGAGCGCGTTTTCGCACCGTGCCGTGATCTTTAGGCCACATCATATGAACATTTGACAGTACACAAGTAACCATTGTTGCGTGGACGCTATCAGAGGTGTTAAAAACTAATTTCGTTAAAACTAGGGTCTTCGACGCTATACGGCGACTCGTGATGTGCCATCGCGACGCTTCAACCGTCTTTTTTTTTTTCTTTTTTTTTCTTTTTTCTTTTTTTACAGCGAAGCTGTTTAGGGCTCACTCTTCGATGGTCGCGTCCGGCAATCGAAAAAAAAAATGTGGGCGAAGCACCGGGGGATCATTCGGGCAACCGAATGACGCGAGAGCTCGGGAAGCGGCGGCAAAACGCCGGAAGCGTTCTCTATACCATGAGGTTGGTGGCGCCGATGCTCGGTTCAAACGCGAGCTTCGCGAGCCCTCAGCTCCGGGTCCGCTTGACGGCGAGCCCTCAGCTCCGTGTCCGCTTGCCGGCGTTGCCGTACTGCGGCAGCTTTGCGAGCCCTCAGCTCCGTGTCCGCTTGCCGGCGTTGCCGTTTTGCTGCAGCTTCCCGTGCCCTAGACTACGGGTCCGCTTGTTGTCTGCGTCGCCGTGCTGCAGCAGCTTTGCGAGCCCTCGACTCCGCTTGCAGTTGAGCCGCCACTCTCGCCTTTTCATTCATAGCGGGCGCGCCGTTATCAGAAGCGACCGTTATCATCCTTGGCTGAAGAGAGAAAGAGAGCGCGCGTCGAGAACGAACGCCATAGAATAAAGACCAACTTTAGAGACCAACGAAAATAAGAAGCAGCAGCGTATGGAACTCACTGGTGTACCCGACAGATGGCGCTGCTCAAACAGGAAGATTTACAGATACTTGCGAATATCTGTGGGAACGCAGCGACAAATCTAGGCCTTAAGTTTAGCACATAGAAATCAGGGATTATGACCTTTAATGAACACACGAGTAACTTCGTGGTGTCAATTCAACAGCAAGTAATATCCATAGTGAAGCAATATAAGTACCTCGGCGTACACATAAACGAAGGAAAGAATTACTCAAGCAACCACCAAGATAATCTGAAAATAAAGGGGAAGCGGAATGCAGCAATAATGAAACACAGAGCACTGTGGGGCCACAATAAGTATGAGGTGGTGCGTGGAATCTGGAAAGGAGTAATGGTGCCAGCGCTAACATTCGCAAATGCCATTATATGCTTAAAATCGGATATATTGGCGGGTTTGGAAGTTAACCAAAGATCAGTAGGCCGGTTGGCTTTGGGAGCACACGGTAATACGACAAATGAGGCAGTGCAGGGTGACATGGGTTGGGCCTCTTTTGAAGTCAGAGAAGCACAAAGCAAAATTAGTTTTGAAGAAAGGCTCAGGAACATGGATGAAAATAAATGGGCGGCTAAAGTGCACAAGTATCTCTACATGAAAAGCGTGGACACAGAATGGAGGAAGAGGTCAAGGAAGTTGGCAACCAAGTACAGGATAATCGAAACTGTAAATAGACAACCAGGGGTCATCAGAAAGAAAGTGAGAGAAATAGAGACCGTGAATTGGATGCAAAGAATGGAAACGAAAAGGACAATGGAGATTTACAAGAATGAGAAGAAAGAAATTAGAAGGGAAAATCTGTACGATAACACAAAGGGCAGTGCCTTGCTATTTGAGGCTCGAGCCGGTTGCCTAAGGACGAAAACATATCGGAACAAATATTCGGAACTAGATGAGACATGTGTATGCTGCAGTAAAGATCCAGAGACCACTCAGCACATCCTAATGGAATGCGACGGGATCCAGCCAGCGAGAACCGTAGGTAACGTGCAACTACCAGAAGCGCTTGAGTTTAAAATGGAAGGAAACATAAACAGATCAGCCGTAGAGATCAGCAAGAGACGATTAGAGTACTGGTGGAAAAAAAGCTGGGAAAAGATGGATACGACCTGATCTCTTAAAATTATAGGCAGCGGTACAAGGTAAAATTTTGAAAAAGAATATTAATGAGAGGTATACAAAAATGCTAGATAAAGAACATGTATAGTATACCTGATTAAATCAAGCAGGCTAGGTGACTATTTGTCGCCGCCCCGTGTCAAAGGGGATGACAATAAATCATCATCATCATCAGCGGAAAAAAAATTTTAGTGCAAAATCCAATATGGCCGTTATTTAGCGGTCGCGCACGCTGGTACGCGCCGCGCTCGCCCGGCTGGCGTTGCGGCGTGCCTCAGTGCCTTGCCGCTTAGCTTGTGCGTTCTAATTGCCAGGAGACCAAAGAGCCTCTACTGACGCCCATAGAAACAAGCCACAAGTGAGTGAACCGGACATACGACTTTATTGGTCGAAGACAAGCAGTGCACCTTCTCGTACAAGAGCAGCAATAAAACTTGCATGTTGGGATACGCTGAAACAATAAACGCGAGCTCGTGAACTGCTCACTTTGGTCATCGCACATGGCGGTCCGGTAACGTGCGACAACCAGCAGCGCAAGCAGATGTTTGCACCGACAATCACCGTTGAAGATTAGCATTTTGTATACCGAAGCAATCGGGTGACGCAGGCATCTGCTGCCGCACCCAACACAGCAACATGGACTATACCGTGCGTTAAAATTACCTCCTTTCCAAGCTGCACGTTTATGTTTGTCTATTGGGGCCGCTAATATGTCACTGACACTCGGTGCCCCATTTTCTCTCAGTATGCACAAATCGGTTTCGTGGGCATCACCTTCGGCAGCCACTTTTGCGGGCCTTTCCACCCAGGTGGCTATCAACTTCATAAACTTCCGACCATGTAAGCACGTATGCCAAATTGCGGCTCAGGAAGCCCACAAGCACAATTTGGCCACGGCTGCAGCAGGAGAGGACGGAACGGGTAGCACCAATCACGGTGCGTGTAAATTGGGAGTCTATGTCGCTGCGCGGACTGCAGGAGCAGGTGCTTACCTCGAGAGAATGCTTCCCAATGCAAATGACCAGGCCGCCACATCCAAGAAAAGTAATACAGCGGCCATAAACAAGTGAGATAACAGCAAAATGCGATTCCGCATTCAATCACCGCATAAGGTTCGGACAATACACTATACATTGGCTAAGATCCACATGGTAACAGTGAGGAATGACGTACACGGGTCACTTAGGCGCATTCAGCAGTCCAACTACAGGCACAGTGCTTGCCTTCGTTGCACATGGTGGTCTGGTAACAAGCGACAACAAGAAACGCAAACCGATTTGGCAGCATATCCCACCTGTTTGCACCGACAGTCATCGTTGAAGATAAGCAACTTGCATTGCGAAGCATTCGGCTCACGCAGGCATCTGCTGCCGCAGCCAACACAGCGACATCGACGAAAATTTGTAAGTTTTGTTCGGCATAATAATGCATTTTTTCGCGCACACGTCACTTTGACGTGGTGAGTTTTCGCGGTTTTGTGACAGACAGGTGAAGTGGGCGTAGCGAGTAACCATTGGACCAATAGCAGAGGGCTAATGATGAAAAGGCGTCGAATCAGGAATGATTATTTTTCTTTTGTGCGGTTTAATTATGCATAATCAGTGTGTGCACGTTATATCAGATGGGGAGCTATCACGGTTTTCGTGACGTCGTGTGACAGACAGGCGAAGTTGGGAGTGGCCCGAAAACGTTTTGGAAAATCGTGGAGGCTGATTGCAGTAATTAACATGATAAGGAAGAAGTTAATGACTGCTCTGTCATCGGCTATGTTTCGGAGCGGCAGTGTCGCTAACACGGTCAGCATCGGGCATCGCTTGCTTTTCTAGACCCATTACGATGGCATTTCTTCATCACAGGCACTGCACACTAAACAGTTGCAACACCTTCCTGCGTTCGAAGTCTCATTTCATAACGGCTACACTAGAGCCCTCACCAGCCAAAATGCGATTGTTGCGGTGTCTTTACGATATCCATCTGCGATGGCTGTTAGTTCCAGCAGAAACAATCGGCAAGCACCTAGGAGTGCACAACACACTCAAAATACTGCGTATATGCGCACAGAGGCACCTTCACTCGGCAAGCGATGAAAAGCAATTAATTGTGACGCTGGGCAGCACGCTCTTCTTCACAATGGATCATGGAGGCTTCGCGCACAAATATAAACTAACCGTACAGCCATTTTGCAGCGACAGTCGTTGCTCCCTTCTATAAGCTAGAGTCTCGTTTTTAGTTGGTAAATCGGCGGCCTTAATAGCCTCAGTGAAGCGCCTGCGGCGAACAGCCATGCCGCGGAGATGCGTTGCCCTTTCCCTAATAGACAGGGAACGGTCAGACCATTGTCAGGACTGACCTAATTGATGATGATGATGATTTATTGGCATCCCCTTTGAAACGGGGCGGCGACAAATAGTCACCTACCCCGCTTGATTTTGAAGTTGAATTTATTTCCATCAGTAGTACAAAAAATAACAGGTGATCAGGTATAATAAGGTAATCAGGTATACTATACAGGTTCTTTATCTAGCAGTTTTGTATACCTATCATTATTCTTTTTCTTTCGAGAATCGAGAATAGCATTACAGCGCCCCTGGCGACTGCTCACCGTATGAACTCCCTGGTGCGTGCGACCCTCTAGAATGTATCCGCTTGCAAGCTGTCGCCTCATTGTCGCCACTCCCGGCAAAAAAGGGCAAAATGGAATAATTCGCTCTATTTCCGTTTGTCATCAGAAATTTATAGCATTTAAAATGAAAAACCGATACTTTAGGAAATAAATTGTTCGTTATTTTATTTGTTCTATTTTAAAGTATTCGATTGAGAGAAAGTGTAGGTCCAAGAATGCACCGCATGTGCCCTGTTCGCCTTCGACGGAGGATAGAAAGATAATGCCCGAAAGAGGAGGCACGCCCTTGATGCGCCTAAAACCCCTAATATATAAAAAGTAGCGTCCCGCTTTCAAGAATGCCGCCGCCTCCTCGCACACCCTGTCCGAGGCCGACGCCGCGTCGGTATTGGCCTCAACCACAGGCATGCGGCGGCACGCTTCCGCGCGCGCCGACAAGCGAACGCGCCGCTTCGCGTCGACTGGAGGAAAAGGGCGCGCAACCACAGGATACTAGCTCTGACGCGTGCCGGCGCTCGCTCCTCGGCTGCGGTGCACTGTTGCTTGACCATTTTGTCTTCAACCGTCCAATTGCGGCCTAAAACAGCCTTCTGTAAACTGAGCTTGAAACAATAAGTCAGTGATCTGTATGCTATTTTAGATATAAAAAACCACGTTTGATTAATGAATGTACGCCTGCCGCAACGGTTTCCTTGAACATAACTGCACAAGCTATCAACATCAGCGATTGCGTTCGCGTTGTCGTCTGCAAGAGCTCTCGTACGATCTCTCTCTCTCTTTTTTTTTTTTTGTAGTTCGTTGCACAGCCAACTATGTAAGAATTACCTAAGAACTACGTACGAACTACGCAAAGTATCAGTGAAAAATCTGTATTATAAATATAATTATGCTTGTTGGTACCAGCGTGAATGAAACGCGTAAGTGGGTTCTGAGAAAATCAGCAAAAAAATAATAATAATTGAAACACGTGTGGCGCTTACAAAGAGACATTTCGAACAGCCAAAATTTACCAGTTTCATAGCTTGTCTCCTGATTCTTGTTTGTCTAATCTTTCCCATGGAACCTTTAATTTTTCTAGGTTGTTTTGAAGCATCAACACCGCATCGGGAGGCCTTGAAGCACTTATTCGTACTCTTGAAGCACTTATTCAAATGTATGGGCAGCTCATTTGCATAATATGAAAAAAATATATGTAAACAGGTTATTTTTAAAATTTATACACTTCAAGTCCCCACAAAAAAAAAACGGAAAGAAATACCAGTTTGTTTATTGTTTTCAGCCTACAATGATGTTTCGAATGAGAAAGACATTCAATTTGTTATGGGAGGCATGTAACAATTGCTGTGCCATATATAGCACAACACTGGACATGGCAGCCAACCATTATTAAACGCCAGAAGAAATTAATGGCACAATGCATATGATCAAGCAAACAGCTTTTTATTACACTGAATGGATGCTTTAAAAAACTGTCACACTATAATAATATTGCACAAAAGCTACTGAACTAAACTAATATACTAGTACATATTTAAAGATCAATTTCATATTACAGTAACAATAACCAATCAATCAAATGTTTATTATAGGGCCCTGAAACAGCTAGAGGGCCTCTGACTGGTGCACTTAAAAAGCAATATGCGAGACAAAATGTACAGAGAACACAAATGTGGAAGACGAAACAATGCGAGATAGAGAAACATATAAGGGAAAAGAAAACAAGGAAGCGTAAACTGCAGTTAATCATACAACATGATTATCTACATATATACAATACATAGGAAATGAACTCTTAAATATGTCAATGCAGGCACAATTCTTATTATGTTTTTCGGAGTCGAGCCATATATAGGACAGTCTTTATTGGAACAAGGCCAGGCAGAGAATGCGGAATGTTACCTGGTATACTGTTGCAGCACGACAAATTGCGCAGCTTTGGGAAAGTATAATGCCATGGACCACCTTATACAGGAACGAAAAGGCATGATTTAATAAGTCTTGGATGAGTGACTAACAACTTCATTAATCGAAGGGGTAAGGTGTAAGGGTGTCTAGAGGTGTGAGTTGAGGTACACTTGAGAGTGCTGGACTATGGTCACCAGAATGGCAAAAGTGGTGCTGGAAGACAGATATCAATTTATTCTGGATGCATGCAGTGATGTCAGAATTAGATTTGCATGTTGTACCTCAATCTACAGAGACATACTCTAGTAGTGGAAGGCACACAGCAGCATACGATTTCAGAAACAGAACAGATGAGTGGTCATCATGCAATGTACGACATACAATTCCAAGAGCGTGAAGGGCACTTTGTGCATATTTAATGTGTGAACAGAAGCTTAGTGTTTTGTCGAAGTACACACCAAGATCTTTGATTTCATCGACACTGGACAGTGGAGCATCCCGAAGGGCGTATGAAAATTGTACATGGTATGTTTTGCGCGTGTAACTTAATGCCATAGTTTTGGAAGCATTTAAGAGTACATACCATTATTGTTTCCGCACCAGCTTGAGAGTGAGAAAATGTCTTTTTGGAGGTTAATGCAGTCGTGAACACTGTTGACAGTCTTAAATATCCTTAAGTCGTCTGCATACAAAGCCATGCTGTCCATCTATTAAAATGTTCTTAGCACTAACAGAAAGCAATGAATGCAATACCGATTCAAACACTTTTGACTCAATGCAGCAGATAGATATAGGCTGGTAGTTAGTAACTGCACTTGCAGCACCCGATTTGTGCACGGGCAATATCCATGCTACCTAACCAAGTGCTAAATAATATGCTAGACTTTAGGGAACTATGGAAGATGCTTGGGACAACAGGGACGCTTCTATACGTCTTAAGCAATGTGGGAGGAATACCATCAACACCACAAGAAAGGGAAGGTTTGAGGCACTTCATACACTTGAAAACAAGGTCTTCATTGACTGATAGCATAAACACTGTGCCAGGCTGAGAAGGAAGGTTACTTGAAGCATCCTTTACACAATAGACACAACAGAAATGTTCTGCAAAGGCATCACCAGTGTTCAAGACATCATCACCATTTTCATCAAGAAGACACCTCTTTGGTGCTCTCTTTAGAAGAATGACAGCGCACGAAGCTCCAAAAATATTTTGAATTATGTGTCATGCTGGCTTCAACACCATCAATGTGGTTGTAGGGATCATTATAACTATAATAATAACAATAATAATAACAATAACCTTCACAGTACCATGGCACTCTAGACAGCTCGCAAGGCTTTTTTAAAAAAGTAAGGCTCATGCCTGCACGCTAGAGCGTCTGATAGTCAGCCATCTAGAGCAGGAATTTGCTCTAGATGACGCGCTCGCTCACACACACACCACACACACACACACACACACACCACACACACACACACACACACACCACCACACACACACACACACACACACACACACACACCACACACACACACACACACACACACACACACACACACACACACACACACACACACACAACAAACACACACACCCACACACACACACACACACACACACACACACACACACACACACACACACACACACACACACACACACACACACACACACACAAACACGCTTGCTCACTTGCAGAACACATCACACGCACATACAGGGCAATAACTGGGAAGTCGACGGTGCACAATGCACAGGAGTGCCGTTTCACTATACGGTCGCAAGGAATGGGAGTCCTAATGGAGAGAAAGCTCTGTATAAGAATGGAGTTGCGGCGTTGGACTGTACAGGTGTGATGGGGCTCAGCCTGTCCTGATGGCTTGTTCAGACGGACAGAAGAAGAAATATGTGTTTCCAGAGAGCCAAACAGCGCCGTGCAGAATAGACGGACAAGTGCAATTTTGCGCTGGTATTGCAGGGTGCGCCACTTAAGGGCTTTGAGGTGATCCTTGTAGGCTGGCATGAGCTTGCGACGATCGAAAAGATGGGAGTAGAGGGTGTGCATTGCCCGGCGCTGAACAAGCTCAAGTTTGTCAGCGAGATGAGTTTAGTAAGGGGACTAAACTGATGAGCAGTACTCAAACTGTGGTGGTACGAGAGAAGTGTAGAGTGCTCCGAAAACCTCAGGTCCCCAGGGAAGAGAGAGACAGGTCACAAATCCCAGAATGCGACGAGCCTAGTGACTTGTGCGGAAAAGTCGAGAGAAGGGCTGAATATTACACCTAGGGTGGGAAGGGTCCGAACGGTCTTCATGGGGGTGCCACTGAGGAAGTAGGTTGGGTGCACAGAGGTTGTGGTGTGGCTGATATGCATGGCAGCACTTATTTCAGTGCTAACACAAAGTTTGTTATTGTAGGCCCAGTCGTCCACCTTTACAAAATGTATTTATTTCAAGCGCATATGCTGCGCTGTGTATTGGCATAATGTTGCAGTGCAAGTGTTAACTAGTGAATTAAACACATTCTGCGAAGATGCATTAGGAACTTGGTTTTGAGTTAATCTTTTTCCCGACTACAGTTTATAGTATCACAGCGAGATGCATTTTAGTGCAAGCTGAAGAGATTTGGGCAGCTTAAGCATACAGACTGCGAAATGCACTGATGACACCTTTACCCCTTCCCTGCAATGCATGTACTCACACCACCTGCTCTTTCCATAAACAAAACAAAAAATATATCAAAAGCCAATTGCAGTTTCACTGACTCAGTACGTGCTGCTTGTCAAGCAGGCGTCGAAGCAATCCTGGTATACGCAGCAGCATGCATAAGGTCCTCCTTATGACGCAGGTCCTCCTCTGCATTGCACACGGTGCACATAGTGCAAACAGATTTTTTTTTCCAAGTTCTCAACTACAAGAACACATGACAGTGCTGTATCACGTTTCCTTCAGTGTGTCAGCGTTCTTGAGAGCTGCACGAGCGATTTATGGCTAATTAGCCCATAAGACACCTGCACTTGAAAGAAGTGAGTGAAGGAGTACTGTGAACTTGTACTGAACTAGATTTCACACGCCGAATCGAAGAGTGCACGTTCAACTAAACGGATGGCATGGCTGAAGATGTACGCGTATTTCCCATTGTTCGGCTACTAGTGTCTTTCGCTTTCGCAAGTTATCTTTGCCGCTGGAAACAGCGCAGAGCTCGCCCGTTAAACCCGAGTCCCGAGACCACATAATTCACACACGAAACACGCCGCGGTTCACCACCTGAAGTTCCACACGGTTCATTTACACCACACCACACAGAGCACGAAGTCAGGAGAGCCATATTTCAAATCACAGCAGCGCAAAACGTAACTGAAATTTCATTTCCTTCGGCAGAGTTTCTCAGCTGGGCTCGTTCACCGCCGGTCGAACTCGACGGACGCGCTAGGCCTACGCGTAATGTAAACAACATCGGCGGTAGACGAGTGCTGATTATCCAGACTTCGCACTTCGAAAGCAAGTTTCCATTCGTTTCGAGCACAAGAAAATATACATACAACAAGCACAGGCGTTGCCGCAATCGTCTGCAATCGTGATTAGGTTGGATGCAGTGGCGCACCGACGGGGGGGGGGGGGGGGATTCGGGGGTTGGAACCCCCCCCCCCCCTGAGGCCGACTTAAGCCCCCCTTTTGTTTAACCCCTTTTCTTTCCTTACGCATTTGAGTACTGCAACTAAGATGTAAGACGCGCAATCGTGTGCACACTCGCAAAAAGCGTATTTTTCTTTACAATTTCCCTTGAAGAAATTGAAATTAGTGCTGTTTAGATGGTATTGGCAAACTGTCAACCCCCCCCCCCCCCCCCTGGCAGAGATCCTGGGTGCGCTACTGGTTGGATGTTTTACCAGACGATCGCACTGAGATCGGCGGAATCCAGCGGGCCGGCAGGTTGGATTCGGCGGCGTCGTTCGAACGCGGCACGAATTCTCGTCGCACTTCCACCACCCACGGTCGTGGGTCGTGTCGGCCTAGTATCACAACACTGTCGTTCAGAAACACTGTCGCGCGCGTCGTGCGTCCGAAGCACTCGGACGATCGTTGGTGTCGGCGCCTTCGCATCGGCGGCCATCATCAGGCGTAGCAGCCAGAGGCTTCGCGGACTCTGATTGGTGGACGCCGGCGACGGTTTGCAGGCTCTGATTGGTGGACGCCGGCGTCGCGTCAGCTCGCGCCGCTGGTTTTCTAGCATCGGCAGCTGGCAAAATCTCCGCGCGGCGGCACGCGTCACCCCGTTCGCGACTGACGCTTTTGACGCATTTGACGCATTTGCGCGTGCCGGCGCGTGGCGAAGCGTGCCTGTGGTTGGGCCTTAATGGCATCACGTGGACCGTCGTGCCGCCGGGCGCTGGCTGCGTTTGTTTACGATCACGCTCCATCGCCATTTTCGCCCGAGAAGCGTCTACCGACTGGCGAGGAACACACCGATAGCGGCGAACACAGTCGGCGATCGTCGAATCTGGGGCGCGATCTTGTACGCGTTCCAAAATCGAACGGAGGCGGTCCGTTCTTTACGTCACGAAATAGGCGGTCCGCCATGTTCGCGAGGACGAGAGGAAGCAAAGAGCCAATGAGCGAAGTGGACGTCTGCGTCACGCTTTTGACGTCTGCTTAGGGACCGTATGACATACTTAGAAGCGTTTCTAACATATTGAGAAATAATTGAGTATTATGACTCAGTAGCAAAATGCGTTGGTGTTGCTTTTCAAAGATTCAGTTTGGAATGCTGAACGACTGAAACAAATTATTGCGGTTAATGCCTTGAAATGGCGCTAGACGGTGTCGCAGTTTTGCGAAACGTTTAGTGGTGGCGCTAGCCACTACTCCCTTTCGAGCAATGCTTTTATGCATGTCTCCACTACTATTGAAATTCAAACGGCGCAACTTTTTAAGCGGTTGGTTCAGTCGAGCCGTTGCTAGCGGAGAGTCGGAAAACGTGTCAGCTTCTGCACCCGTTAAGGGACCGCGCATTTCCGAGGGCCAGCGGGAGACGGTGCTCGCTTTTATGGAACAGCATCTCCAGCTGGCTTTAAGATCCAGCGTGCTGGGGCCGGGCTTCAATTCACCCTTGTCGACCGGCGACGGCTGTGGCAGCAGCGGGCCGACGTGCTGAACGCGGAAGGGCCCGTTGTGAAAACGGTCGACTACTGGTGGAGGAAGCAGCGGATCTACGAGGCCCATCGCGATGCTACCGCTATATAGCCCAAGAGCAAAGGTGAGTGACCGTCGAATGGTCTACGCGATTTGTCCTTCGACATTGGTGTGTATTTTCAGAAGCACTGGAGGGGGTCGCGCACCCGGCTTCCGGGGCCGAGTGCTCCAGCTGACGGGCACGGTCCGCTTCCGTGGCGTCACCGAACTCCCCTACCATGAGGTAAGCACACTGCCGGCGTAATATCATGCGTTCCTGAACGGTGCCGACTTAGAGTTTGCCATTATCTGTAAGTGGTATCTTTAGCTGAACGCGACACTGTTGGTGAACAGGAAAATAGCGTAGGAAGCTTCAGGTTGGTAGATCCTTTGCTGTCATTTTACGTGAAGGACATAAATATTATTTATGCTCTGTTATCATAAGTGAATCATGAATCTGGAAAACCAACCAACTTTTGATGTAAATAAGAAACATGCATTGTATTGAGGACTCGGTATCGTATCTTGCCAACGATCAACAGCCGGGCAAAAGGTTGGTTGGCCCTGAAAAGGGTTGTTTCGTGGTAAGATATGCATTTGAGTAGATGACGGAAGAGTAGTTCCAACAGGTCCTTGTCTGTCCAAACGAAGAGGGCATAGCTTGTACATGACGCGTGACATTGCCAAAGGATGCCATCAGGCCAGTGGCTCTTCAACAGAGAGAGAGAGAGAAATCACTTTTTTTATTCTGGGTTAAAAAAAATGCATCGATGCCCTGAGTCCAGGGCGTCGCTTGCGGCGTGCTTCAGCGCTAGGCCGATGAAGTCCGCAAGGAATCGTTGGTCGTGAAGGGTGGTTGCGGCGGTCAGTCACTCGGAGGAAGGGGTAGATGGGAGGGATGAAGGTTTGGGTAAGAGGGTAGTTTTGGATGGCATTGCCATAGGATATGTGATGTGTTGGGAGGATAAACACCACAGTGGCTACAGCGAGGGAGGTGGGCAATTGGTGTGCACGTTGCAATTCTTGACAACAACAGCTTCCAGCTCATATGGTTGCGAGTAATCAGCAACTCATACGAACAGTTCCACCACAATTATTCATTTCAGGTGCTGCAGAGGACCGAACAATCCACCACCCGCCTCGCTGTCGCGGCAGAGAAGACGGCAGCGGCATCCTGGAGAAGGTGCGCTCCCTGACACTAGTCGTAGCTGGGCACCTGCAACAAGGAGGAATTATTTATTGTTTATTTTCACCTTTTCAATTTCATTTTAGTCATTTATTGTTTTATGAGTTCAGTTTATCTTGTTTATTTATTGTTCTTTGAGTTTTATATCTCCTCTTTCATTTTATGCACTTATTGTTGCTTCATTTTGAGTTTTAGTGTTTAAGTTTCATTGTTGCCTTGTATGAGTAATGCAGGAGGATTTTTTGGACGAAAGGTGTAATGCGTGCACCCATTTTTGTATTGTATTTTCCTCTTTGTATTTATACTAATCCAGCTGCAACGCCAGCGTGCTTTCTTTTATTTACACATTTCAAAGACACTGGAATCATTACAGGTAGTTGTCGATTTCTATGTATGGGTTTTGTACTGTGATATTTATATTGCTTCACTATGTTTTGTAGCTTACTGCACTCATTATGACGCGTTACCGCATAGTGTTTGCACTGTGATATTTTCATTTTGGCACAGTGATGCTAAGGTACAACTACAATGTGGTCTTTTTTCAGAGCACCAAACTAGTCACTCTTCAAGTTGCATAGTTTCACAAACGAAAATGCCCATCATCATTGCACCACGCCGGTGATTGGTTTCCTCTAGTTTTCGTTCCAAGTGTGCAAGAATAAGTTTCAAGTGTGACACGTTCTGGGTGCTGTGAGATTGAAGAGCCAATTATTCATGTTGTATGTAATTTATGTTTCATCAATCACAGCTGGCAAGTGCACTCACCTTTCTACAATTATGATTCACCTGTTTTTTAGCATCGCACAACAATTGCTGTCGAGAAATGAATGCTTCTGGTCAGTGACTCGTAACACTGAGAAGGGAATGGACATACCTGTCCAAGTCATACTTTCTTACAAGGTCACTTAAATGTAACTGCAAGTTTTATGTGCCGTGGTGAAAACGAATTGTGTGATGCTCATGTTGCAATGTTCCCACATGCTTTGCTACGTGTAGCGTGCTATATGTACTAGGTTCATGATGTACAGAGGTCAACACTCATGTCTAGAACACACTTGCGAGGGCCAAAGCAGCCACGAAAGCTTAAGCCGACCACCAGGTCGATAAAAATCAATGGTAACTGTACATTTAGTCACGCAAGCTCACATACAGCCGATTTTGTGCCACATGTCGTCATCAGATTCGCCAGCGCAGTCCTGCAAACATGATTCGCGCGTGCTTGTCCTTTTACGTTAATTTACGTCTACCCATTTAGACATGATGTGACGAGTGTAATGTCACAACACTCAGTGCTAGATTTTTTTTCTTTTGTGGTTGAATCCGCATTCATTACGCTTTACTTGCTTGCCTCGTCTGTGTATTCATGCTTGCATGGAAGTTTCATACACCTAGCACAAGAGGTGGCTAGCAAGCATATTGCCTCGTTCCTACCAATGTACACCGAGCGCCCGAATGCACAGGATGCGGCGGTTGCAATCATTCTGGTGTGTTTTATGAAAATTATGCAAACCTGTGCAAGAGTCTCCGAGGTTTATGCAAACCTTGGATCCTCTTGCACAGTGAAGAGGGTACAATTGTTTCCGAGTCCACGGCTGTGGCATTCTTTTTAAAGGATTCTTTGTATAACTTTACTTCGTTTGTGTTTAAATTATCATAATCTGTCGGATGTTTTGATTTGGAAACATTGACCATCCGTATGGAGGGGTACTTGATGTGTATACAAATTCTTTAATGTATTTTCCACTGCACAAAGACAGCCCTGTGATAGCCTACGGGCATTGCACTTTGTATAAATAAATTATGTATGTGTTATGAAAGCTCACCATTCCTGTGACATCCATATTCCTGTGACTATCAATAAAGTTGTTACCAACTAAAGTGCTCTGCCCTAGTTAGGGGTACACATTACGAATACTTACCAAGCAGAGACTCGCCAGGCTGCAGTTGTGCGGCGAGGCGCGCACACAGTGGATTATGCTGCCACATCCAAGAGTCGTGGCCCGAATCAGGGAGCCGGGGGTCCACAACAAGCATGCAAAGTTCCGAGTTGCACACCTGCAATGAGGAGCAATACAAAATAGCGCTGCAGATATGCTCAAAATCCCTTTTTGCCATTCATATGCAGAAAACAATACATACATTTACGCTGGTATAAGCAGCCACACTGTTTCAGTCATAGGCGTGCACAGGATTTCGCATTTGGGGCCCTTTGTGCACACGCCTATGGTTTGCACTAAGTGATCGCTAAATGAAAACTTGGGGCACGAAATTGGGCAAGAACACCCATACACGCCAAATCCAGCCCATGCAATGGTTGTAAGTACTTCCCTGTTCAAAATGCTTCCATCGTATCTTCCCTACAGTGTATCGATTTTTGCTACGACCGCTGCCCGTGTTCCTAAATACCTCCAAAATGCACAACTCCATTGTGTATGCACGCCAGAACGAAAACACAATTTTAGTACGGCAAACGGCTCATGCACAAAAACACGTGGCACTCATCATTACCGCTGACATGTCAGACTTCAACGAGCTCGTACACACTTCCCCGCATGTCCTCTTTTAATCGTTACATCACTAGTTATGCCAGCTTGGGCATTAAACTGAACAATTGCTACTATGGGCGAGTAAAAATGGCGACTACAGCTTGAAGTAAAACATTCCAACGGTACTTACGACCGTGACGTTGAGGGCGTTTTTAACCCTTCCTCGACATGAAGCTCGCCGTGTCGGCCGGGCTGAGTCCCTCTGGCTTCATAACGGCGATCAACGTGCCGTCGACGCACGCTAGCACGCCTGGAATGGCACCGCGTCGCGCAAACGCCACCTTTGCCTCATCCTTGGCAGCCGGGGTCAAGCTCGTCGCACAAGCTATGCACTGTTCGTTTGGACAGACGAAAATACTGCCGGAACTCTTCCTCCGTCAACTCTTTCAATGCATCATCTACCTCGGGTCATCGTCTCTGCGCGACTGCAGCAGCCGCACAGGCGACACGAAAAGATACGGCAGGGAAAGAAAACGCCATTTTCTCCAACTGTTGGGATTCCCGATTTGGATTGAACCGGATACGAAAGAGGCTAACTGTCCCAAGCGCTTACGTTTTAATCCAATCCAACTCGTCTGGTAGCCGTTCTAATCCGTTCTATCGAAACGGACGGACTCGGCAACCGTTCCGTTGCGTTCGTCCGTAAAGGTGCATTCACACGACGGGACGGAGGAGAAATTTTCACAGCGGATGGCGTATCACGTGACGTGCGCGTCATGAAAACGTGCCGCCCTCGCCTAGTCCGGCCTCCTCCGCTCGCGGTGCGGATTGAAAATGCTCGCCGGTATTTCCGTTCGTCCGTGTGGCGGTCGTCTGACCTCAATTTAGCGTAGCAGGCGTCAAATCTGTCAACATTGGACGCATTGGCGTGGCTACGATGGCGTATTGCTTGAAGCCACGTGTATTTTTGTTGTGCAGCAGTGACCGCATGTGCTTTTGTTGTGGTGCAGCGGGAAAGGCGAGTCGGGGTTGCGCACGCATTTCCATTTGCTCAGACCGCCTAGCCTGCGTGTCCTCAACTTGAGTGATGTGCGCAAGAAAACGCTAAGTGAAGAGACAACCGTCACTTTTTTGGCTCTTGTTGAGGCATTCACAGCGCTATGGAATATAGAGCACGCCGATTATGCAAACGCGCAGTGCTGGAGTCGAGAGTAACACGCGGATTCCGCAAACGGTGCTCCGGCTGTGGGAATGCGACATAACTCGGCTGCGCCGGATTCAAGTGATCACGTGACTGTTTGGCCGCGGAGCAGGCGGGATTTTGCCCTCGCGTGTGTATCCACCTTTAGCAGACGACACGGAATAATTGACAGCAGCAAGACGTCACAGTTCACGTCACAATTGACGTCATGGCGTTCGTCACGGCTCAAATTGACCAATCGTGTGCGGCTCGATAGAACGGAACGCCTCCGTTCCATTTTGGAACGCTTACAAGATCGCACCCCTGATCAGAGGCGAAAGATAAACAAGTGCACGTGTCTCAAGCGGTGTAGGCGGCGCACCGGTCGAAAAAGGAGCGCGAAAGAGAGGAGAAACGAATAGGAGGGAAGGCGGAGGAGGAGAGTGTCGCTACTTTTTATATATAGGGGTTTTAGATGCGCCCGAGTAAGGCGTGACGGCTCACGGCAAGAGTGCAGATAGAGTGCAAAGTGCAAGAGGCAAGAGTGCAAATTTCATAACCGCCCATACCACAGCGAGGCATTCTTTCTCAGTTGTGGAATAATTAGCCTCTTTGCGTGAGAGTGTTCGGCTTGCGTAGGCAATCACTCTTTCCGTGTCCTCCTGCCGATGCACAAGAACAGCTCCCAAGCCAACATTCCTCTGGCATCCGTGTGGAGCAATGTAGGAGCGGTCTCATCAAAGTGGGCAAGCACTGGAGGTGTCTGGAGACGTTGCCGCAAGACGTTAAATGCACCTTGCTCTTCATCACCCCATACAAATGGAGCGTCGTCTCTCGTGAGGCGAGTTAACGGTGACGCAATGCGCGCAAAGTCTGCAATAAACCGCCGGTAAAAGGCGCAGAGGCCGAGGAACCGCCGGACAGCCTTTTTGTCGGATGGTACGGGAAACTGTGCGACAGCGGTAATTTTTGCAGGATCCGGGCGGACACCGGCGTGGCTGACGACGTGACCAAGAAACTGTAGTTCCGCAAAGCCAAAGTGGCACTTCCCTGGTTTCAGGGTGAGGCCTTCGGATCTTATGGACTGCAGAACTGCTTCAAGCCGTTCGAGGTGCTTCAAACGTTGCGGAAAACACGATGACGCCGTCGAGGTACACTAAGCAGGTTTTCTACTTCAGACCAGAAAGCACAGTATCCACGAGGCGTTGGAACGTAGCAGGGGCAGAGCACAAGCCGAAAGGCAAAACCTTAAATTCGTACAGGACGCCTGGCGTCACAAAAGCAGTTTTTTCACGGTCTCTGGGGTCTACCTCGATTTGCCAATAGCCGCTTTTTAAGTCCATTGAAGAGAAGTAACGTGCGTGTCGAAGCCTGTCGAGTAAATCGTCGATACGGGGAAGCGGGTACACGTCTTTCTTCGTCACCTGATTTAGTTTTCGGTAGTCCACACAGAAACGCAAGTTGCCGTCTTTTTTCTTGACTAGAACTACAGGCGATGCCCAGGGACTCGTTGATGGTTGGATCACGTCGTCTTCAAGCATTTTTGGCACCTGTTGTTGTATGTCTTCACGTTCTCTGGGTGCCACACGATAAGGATTTTTGTAAATGGGTCTCGCCGTATCTTCTGTAATTATTCGGTGCTTTGTTAGAGGCGTCCGACCGACTCTTGAAGTCGATGCAAAGCAGTCGACAAACTGGGCCAATATGGTAAGAAGCTGTTCTCGTTCGTGCGGCGGCAAAACAGTGCTGACGTCAAGTATGGGAGCTGGGTCTTGTGTAGGCGCTTCTTCGAGTAGTGAACACCAGCCGCGAACATCCGCAACACCGTCAAAATAAGCCACAGCCGTGCCTTTTGGAAGGTGCCGTCTCTCTGTGCTAAACTTTGTTAGCAATGGGTTCGTGCGCCCGTCGGTGACATTTACAATTCCTCGTGCGACTGAGATACCGTGAGTAAGCAACAAAATGGTTATTTGGTCGGCAATTCCTTCGCAATGAAATGGTACATCACAGGCCACCGAAACAAGAATACATGACCGAGGTGGGATTACGACGTCATCTTCTGTTAGACGAAAGGAATTGTGTTGCGGCGATAAGTAATGGACTAAACCAGGGCTCCTATGAAACGTCACCTTGCGTTCTGGCATGTTAATTACGGCGCCATATTCCTTTAGGAAATCCATTCCAAGAATCAATTCTTTACAGCACGCAGGAATAACGATGAAAGCGGCCACGAAAGAAGAATCTCCAATGTTAATTATTGCAGTACATCTTCCAGTAGGCATCAGTAATTGGCCGCCTGCCGTGCTTATGTGAGGTCCCGTCTATGGCCTCTTTACTTTCCTCAGGTGGAGGGCGAGTTCCTGACTTATTATAGAGAAGTCAGCCCCAGTGTCGACTAATGCTGTCACTGGCTGCCCATCCACGAAAACATCAAGGTCGGCGCTCACAATTTCTTCGGGGTCGGTGGTTATCGGCTTCTCGACGTTCTGCAGCGGGCGAGTTGGGGACTTTTTATTGTCTTGCGGCGGGCCTGCAACCTTACCCCCAGAGGTCGCCGCCTTCAGTTTCCCCGGCGGGGGCTGGGCGACCTTTGGCCTTGAAGGTTAGCAAAAGTACGTCCAGCAGGCATCTGGCGTGGAGGGGTTTGAGAGCGCGACTGATGGCCGAAATCAGTCCGATCATTGGGCACGGATTCGTCATTCGGGTGCGCTATGGGAGGTCCCTGAAAAGCAGCGTCGTCGCGGCGTAGCAGGCAGTCGCCATCTGCACGTCGACCATCAGACCACGGACGAAGAGGTCGAAATGATGTGTCGCGATGCCAGCAATGGCGCGAAATATGGCCGGCACCCCCGCAGTTAAAACAGAGAGGGCGGTTATCGGCGATGCGCCACGTGTCGGATCTCCGAAGCTGTGGCCGTCTCGTAGGGTCGTTTTGCGGCGTGGTCCAAGGCGCGGCGAATGACGGCTGGCGGTAGGACTGCATCGGTATCACGGGTGCGCTCCGCAATGGCTCCTCTTGCGGCGGCGACCAAGGAGCGGCTCTCGGAGGCTGGTTGTACGGGTTGTGGTTGTAACGGGTGGGGAACATCGGACAGCGGCGGCGTAACTCATGGGACGCTGGTGGTCGGGAAGAACCGCTGCCGGTAACGCCTGCCTGATTTCGTCGCGTACCACTTCGGCGATTGACGCGATGGGGCTATCCAGTGTCGGTGTCAGGATCCGGTGAACTTCTTCTCTGACGATCATTTCACGCAAGGAGCTCTGATACTGTGGAGTCAATGCGGCGGCATTGATTGCGGTGCTGGTGTAAAGTCGATCGTACTGCCTGCATCGTTGATGAAGGGCCCGCTCAATAGCCGTAGCCTCCTTGATAAAATCAGCGGCGGTGACTGGTGGATGCCGCACAAGCCCCGCGAACAACTGCTCTTTTACACCTCGCATGAGGTAGCGTAACTTCCTATCCTCGGTCATGTTCGGGTCGGCTCTACGAAAGAGACGGGCCATGTCTTCGGCGAACATTGTGACCGACTCATTGGGTTGTTTCACCCGTAGCTCCATCAACTGCTGGGCTCGGTCGCGTTGGTCGGCACTGGTAAAAACGTATCGGTGATTCTCTGCCGAAAGTCATGCCATGTCGATAGGCTAGCTTCGCGGTTCTCACACCAAGTACGGCCACTGTCGTCAAGCACGAAATAGACGTGGGAGAGCTTTTGCTGATCAGTCCACTGGTTAATCTGGGCGACGCGCTCGTACTTGTCAAGCCAGTCTTCAATGTCTTCGAAGGCTGCATCGCGATAGCGATCGGGAACCAGTGGATGAAGAACAGTTACCTGTTGTTGACTGGGATACTGGCTGCATTGGGGGCTTGTGGTGGGCTGGTTTCGGCCATTTCCAGATGTGTGGAGCTCCTGGAAAGATGTGGTTGAAGAGGGGAGAACTCCGTGGCAAGGCCTAGCAGTCAACGATCCCGCACCTCCACCACTGTCGCGGTACAACGCCGAGAGAGGACAGGGAGGCGTTCTTCAAGAACAGCACGAGAACCTGTTCAAACAAAACAGAACCGAGACACGTCTTCTTCGTCGTCAGCCAAAATCCCACTAGACGGAGTCCGTTAATGCCAGGCGCGGATCCAGGGGGGATGTCCGGATGTCCTGACCCCCCCCTCAGATTTCTGCATCGCCCCCCCCCCCCCTGCTGACACGGGGACGGCCCTGTCGCAAAAAAATATGGCCACCAGCATTTTTCAAAAGTATTTTTCGCGAATACCAGTGGTAGCAGCCATGTAGAAGTAAAGCTAGCTCGCTCACAAGCTTAGTTATATTCCGTAGGGGTGTGGTGTCGCGAAGTTGCCGTAGTTATTTTTTCTCATGAACAACTTGGACCTCCTGGCGCCGGCGGTGCCTTAGTCGTCCCGTCGGTGGCGTCGAATGAACGAGGGGACGTCCCTTTTGCCAAGCACGCCGATGTCCGCGCGAGCGCCTTCGCGCCTGATCAACTTAGTTCCCCATTGGGGTGTCATCGGTTGCCTCATTTGCTGTCATCGGTTCCGCGACCAACCTGCTTAATGAAAGAGATCTCTCGCTGAAGTGTTCATATATATATATAACAACTAACAGCCTAACTAAGAACTACGCATAGACAACTTTTTTTTTTAACTGTAGCACTCATTGTGATCACAGTTACACGTTGACAATATCCAGTACGAGCACAGTACCGTTCGTACGCTACAAGTTTTTCATTGTAACTTCGCAGTTTTATTGTCGTACATTAAGCATAGGAGGCTCAAGCCCACCGGATCCGTTTATCTGAGTGGGCGTTCTCGCGGAGCGGGGCGAAGCCTCGAGCATGGGCTGCGAAATGGGGGAGCGTGACGTCAGCGGCCAACGCCAGCGCGCGGGCCTAGGATGGCGTCGCGTGGTTAGAGAAATGGGAGCAGATGCGCGCCTTGTGTAAAAGGATGACGTCGCGTGGGAAACAAAACATGAAGACGCTGGCTCGCGCTCACGGCTACTACGCTACATCGTTCTTCTTGTAGGTGGCGTCGTGAGTCTTCACACGCGGTGATTCGCATATCGTAAACAACTAGCGTAGTGGTTGCCGCGTTGAAACGAAGGTGTCTCAGCCGAACACAAAGAATCTTCTTAAGGAAATCAAGGTGTCCCAACAGAACTCCAAAGCCGGACCCGTGCTTACGCATTTATAACGAACCTGCGACAGACCATCCCAAATTTTATTTTAAGAAACAATACAGGCTGATATACCGGGTGTTCAAAATTAAGCTTTATGGTTTTCTTAAAATTAGGCACTGGGAGGCACGTGAAGACCACCTGCGCAAATAAGTTGTGTGGCCAGGGGGACACAAAGTGAGATAATTATCGCTGTCAGCAACCGAATTAACTAAAATTGAATAATTAACTTTTTATTGACTGCAGTAAGTGTGTATGTTTGTATTCAAAAGTTAGAGGCAGTCGTGTTTCTGCACAGTTTCACTTGGAAGAATTCGTCTAGCATGTCTATGCTCCGATATATCCAACTCCAAATTTTAATTGTCGTTCGCATGATTACGCATGCAAGAGAGTGAGGATCAGCGCAAAGCTCCTCCCTGATGTGACGCGGCTGTTGGGTGCAGCGTTTAGTCTGACAACGTGGCGGAGGCATTGGCAAAGATAATAACTGCCCCCCTTCCCCTCACGGCTGGCGAAAAAAAAAAAAATCGAAGAACCCGTAACCGCTGTCGTAACACGCGACCGCGCAGCCTGTAAAGATGGCGGCAGCTGCCATGCCGAGATAATGGCGCGAGCGGAGAAGCCGGAGGCCAGTGCGCGTGCGTAATGGTGACTAGACGACCGGGCATGGTCCTTGTTTGGGCTACGCAAATAAAGTGACTGCTGATTTACAAGTATTGTAAGCTTTATTGAAATCAAAAGCAACAACTGCACCATCAACAGCAGAAACCTTTTTAGCTATGCTAACGAATATTTCATACTGCCGCTTTAACTTTGGTGTTGTCATGCACAAATCTCATGACAACACTTCACCCATCAAGATGTCAATGCCCTAAAAATGTCCAAAATGCCTCCCTTCCACAGCAACGCAAAGCATAAACCGCTCTCGCGTCGAGTCGATAACTCTGCGCAGTGCAATTGAAATTTGGAGTCGGATATCTCGGAGCACGAACACGCTAGAATAATTCTTCCGACTGATACTGTGTAGAAACACGACAGCCTCTAGGTTTTCAATACTGTGAGCGCATTTTGCGCATATCGTCGTCGTCATCTGTACAAACGACTCATCATCTTGTGTGAGCGCTATTTGTGCATATCGTCGTCGTCATCTGTACATACGACACATCATCATCTTTTGTCTCGTGCGGTGCTTCGTCTCTGACTCGGGCGACTGCTCGGAAATAAAGGCATCGCATCGGTCAACGTCTCACAAGTGGTGGAGGTGCTGGGTAGGTGAAGGAGAGCGACCAGAGGAGGTTGTGTACGGTCCGGGAACGGAGGAATCTGGTCCAGGTGTCCTGTCTCGCTCAAAGTTGGCGTAGCCGCGCCTGTCACCTGGGTGACGCCCGGGAACGTAGTAAACCAACCTAGGTGCGCTGTCTCGCTCAAAGGTAGCATAGCCCCGTCGTTCATCCTGCTGACGCCGACGGCAGTAGCGAGAAATGTGGCCGCGAATACCGCAGTAGAAACAAACCGGGCGCGACGACCGCCACGGAGAGTAGTACGGCTGCGCCGGTATGTGTCGTCAGTGTTTCGCCTGCCACATCTTCCGCGTATTGTACGCCCGCAGAAGGCCACACTGGTGCTATTAAGGCCACCTTGAGTGCAGATCTCAATCCGGCCCAGACCAATGCACTCCTCACCATTTTAATGAAGCATGAAGCTTGTTTTGACGTTTCTTCGCGAGGCCTGGGTCAGACCACTGTAACTACTCATCGAATTGAAACAGACGGCTCTCGCATCATTCGCCGTCGCCCGTACCGTGTGTCACCTTCGGAGCGAAAAGTTATAGAAGAACAAGTGAACGACATGCTGACACGCAACATTATAAGGCCTTCAGCAAGCCCTTGGTCTTCTCCTGTTGTGCTTGTTAAAAAAAAAAAAGGATGGTTCTGTGCGCTTTTGCATCGATTATAGGGCGCTCAACAAAATTACCCGTAAGGATGTTTATCCAATGCCTCGTATTGACGATGCTTTGGATACCTTACAAGGTGCCGAGTATTTCTCGAGCCTCGACTTGCGCTCCGGATATTGGCAGATTCCCATGCATGAGCCAGATAAAGAAAAGACTGCGTTTGCTACACCTGATGGCCTTTTTGAATTTAACGTGATGCCTTTTGGATTGTGCAATGCACCAGCTACGTTTGAACGTATGATAGATACAGTACTCCGTGGCTTAAAATGGAAGACCTGCCTTTGTTACTTGGACGACATTGTCATCTTTTCGTCGAGTTTCTCCCAGCACCTACAACGTCTAGACCAAGTTCTCGCGTGTCTAGCAAAAGCTGGTCTCCAACTCAATACTAAAAAGTGTCGCTTTGCAAGCCGAAGCATTAAAGTATTGGGCCACGTCGTCAGTAAGCATGGCATCCAGCCTGATCCCGATAAAATCGCTGCAGTACTGCAATTTCCGCCACCAACCGCTCTTAAAGAACTCCGCAGCTTTCTAGGACTGGCGTCCTACTTCCGCCGCTTTGTCCGTGACTTCGCCACCATCGCCGCTCCTCTACACAAACTTCTGACTTCGAGCGCGTCCTTTGTGTGGTCGAACGACTGTGAAGCCGCCTTCCAGACCCTCAAACGAGTTCTCACGTCAGGGCCCGTGCTCCGTCATTTCGATGCAACGGCCCCGACTATTCTACACACTGATGCCAGTGGGCATGGAATTGGCGCTGTCCTGCTGCAGCGGAATCAGAAGTCCGAAGAGCAAGTCGTGGCTTATGCAAGTCGTGCTCTTTCTCCTGCTGAGCGCAACTACACGATTACAGAACAGGAATGCCTCGCCATCGTGTGGTCAATACAAAAATTTCGTCCCTATCTCTACGGCCGCCATTTCACAGTTGTGACCGACCATCATGCTCTCTGTTGGTTGTCGTCCCTGAAAAACTTGTCTGGACGCCTCGGCCGTTGGGTACTGCGCTTACAGGAATATGACTTCACTGTCACGTATAAGTCCGGCAAACAACATCAAGATGCCGACGCTTTGTCGCGCTGCCCGCTGTCCCCAAACGCCCATGCTTCACCTTCGGTATGCACGTCACCATCTAGCCACACGTCTCAGCGCACGCCCAGTAGCCCGGGACAGTCAGTTGCCTCAGTTGACTTTCTCCCGTCTACTGACCTCGTCTCACTCCAACGTACTGACCCATACTGCCGTACGCTGATCGACCGACTTACTGGCTTGGCACGACCCCCCAACAGTCGCTTAAGACGACAACTTTCGCGTTTTAAGCTTCAAGGTGGAGCGTTATTTCGATCAATCTACCATCCTTCCGGTAACCGGTGGGTGCCAGTAATACCTCGCTCACTTCGACTCCAAGTATTGGAAGCATTTCGCGACGACGCGACGGCTGGCCACTTGGGCTTTCATAAGACCTACGACCGCATCAAAACGCGTTGTTTCTGGCCGGGCCTTTCCACCTCAGTCGACAAATACGTTGGCTCCTGCGCATCATGCCAACACAGAAAACGCTCGACATCCCTTCCAGCCGGTCCTCTGCAGCCTCTACCATGCCCGTACACCCCCTTCGAAATTGTGGGCATAGACTTGTTTAGACCCCTCCCACTCACGCCCGCTGGTCACCGCTGGATCGTTACCGCAGTGGATCATCTAACGCGCTACGCTGAGACAGCGGCTCTTCGCTCTGGTACTGCCTCCGAAGTCGCCGAGTTTTTCGTGCACGGAATCGTTTTGCGCCACGGCGCACCTCGTGTCCTCCTGAGTGACCGTGGCAAGACGTTCCTATCGCATGTCCTCCGTGAAGTCCTTCAGGCCTCGGACACCATCCATAAGACCACATCATCGTACCATCCGCAAACAAATGGTCTTACGGAGCGTTTTCATCGAACTTTGTCTGACATGATGTCAATGTATGTTCGACCCGATCACACCAACTGGAACACCATCCTACCTTTTGTGACGTTTGCGTATAATACTGCCGTCCAACGTACAACCAATTACAGTCCCTTCTTCCTGGTGTACGGTCGTGCGCCGTCTTTCGTCTTGGACACTACACTCCTTTCAGCACCTGCTGCTCCATCCGCGTCTCTTCCTGAGGAATTTGCCGCTCGCCTCTCCCGGTGCCGTGAACTTGCCCGCGCCAACACCGCTATACCATTCAGGACAAAAGGAAAATTCGCTATGATGCGACGCGTCGCGTTGCTTCGTTCCGCCCAGGCGACGAAGTTCTTTTGTGGAGACCTGTTCGCGCACCGGGGCTCTGTGAAAAATTTCTCCACAGATATCTCGGCCCCTACACCGTTTTGCAACGAACTTCGGCCGTTAACTACAGCGTCACTCCTGTCAGCTCAGCTACTGACCGCCGCCGCCGCACTACGGAAATCGTTCACGTATCTCGCCTGAAACCCTACATTCGCCGTACCTACCCTTTCTAGTTTGCGGTCTTGCTGACCGCTTTCCTGAAGGGGGGAAGTTAGTGTGAGCGCATTTTGCGCATATCGTCGTCGTCATCTCCACAAACGACTCATCATCTTGTGTGAGCGCTATTTGTGCAAATCGTCGTCGTCATCTGTACATACGACTCATCATCATCTTTTGTCTCGTGCGGTGCTTCGTCTCTGACTCGGGCGACTGCTCGGAAATAAAGGCATCGCATTGGTCAACGTCTCACAATACAAACATACCCACTTACTGCAGTCGACAAAAATAATTGTTCAATTTTAGTTAATTGGGCTGCTCACAGCGATAATTATCATCTCACTTTGTGCCCCCCTGGCCACATAACTTATTTGCACAGGTGATCTTCGCGTGCCTCCCAGTGCCTAATTTTAAGAAAACCATAAAGCTTAGTTTTGAACAACCTGCATGATCAGGCACAGCCGCCAAGCACATGGCTGTATTGGGTAACGTCCTTTTCCTATAAGCACGGAGAAACCGTACCTGGCTTCGCTACAGGTCTTCTTCCTCTTTCTGGGGTTTTACGTGCCAAAACCAGTTCTGATTATGAGACACGCCGTAGTGGAGGGCCCCGGATTAATTTTGACCACCTGGGGTTCTTTAACGCGCACTACAACGCAAGCACACGGGCGTTTTTGCATTTCGCCTACATAGAAATGCGGCCGCCGCGGCCAGGATGCGATCGCGCGATCTCGTGCTCAGCAGCGCAATGCCTGAACTGACTGAGCCACCACGGCGGGCTAGATGGCGCGAGGTAACACTCGTTTTCATGATGACAGTGGCGGCCGGGGAATAAAAACAGCGCGAACTTCTTGGCAATAAATACAAAAAAAGAAGAAGAAAAAAGTGATTTGCCCTCTCAAGCCTTGTAGGCTACAGGTGCTGCTCTAGCCGTATAAAACGCGGGTTTATCGTGAGCAGAAACGGTGAATTTCGGTAAATGATAAAGGCTACTATCATCATCATCATCATCATCATCATCATCATCATCATCATCATCGACAGAAGCTGACCCCCCCCTCAGAAAAAACCTGGATCCGCCCCTGGTTAATGCTCCCATCGTCGTTGTCGTCTGCACACGCGTCATTATGTTTGCCATCATGATAGTCTCATCCCAGTGATCGTTCTTACTTGCACGCTCGTAAAGGGGTAGCCAGTCCTCGATGTCGACGTAGTCATTCCCGCAGAATGTGTCTGGGTCTTTTAGCTGAGCCAGGAGTTTAGCTGAGCCAGGAGCCCGAAGTTTGCAAAATCGAACGCCGGGACGGGCAGCTGCCGCGGGATAAACGTAAACATGGATGGCAGCGGCCAGCGCTCGCTCGGCGTAGTCAGCCCATTTATGCGTTGCCAGCTTGAAAATATATAATTGCATTCAGAAATACGATCACTTTTGCGAGATTTCGTGTGACTTGGCGCAGGATGCTCACTGGGCCAACTTCACTTAGCACAGAGCAACAATAAACGGCCTCCGACGCGTCCGATTCTGCCAAGACGCGAACTCGCGCGTAAGTGATCGCGAAAGCGTTCGTTCGAGGATTCTAAAACCCCTATATCAGAAAAGTACCGCCATGTACTCTCTCCTCCGCCATTTCCTCTCCTAAAACGCTTGTCTTTTTCTTTACTTCTTGCTTGTGAAAGCAAGTCGACAGTGGCGCCCCTCGAAAGCTCCCGTTGAAGGTTTCAAGCCGGGCGCGTGCTGCCGGCGGCTGCGCAGAGCGACTTGCGACGTGGCTCTGAGGCGGGAAAAAATTCGGTGAACAGTTGCTCTTTGACACCCCGCATCGAGAACCGAACTTTCTTTTCTTCAGACATGTCGGGGTCGGCGTGGCGGAAGAGGCGAGACATCTCCTCCGTGAAGATGGCGATGCTCTCGTTCGGCAATTGCACTCTGGTTTCTAAGAGAACCTCGGCCCTTTCCTTTCGTACGACGCTCGTGAAGGTCCTCACGAAGTTCTCACGAAAAAGATCCCACGTCACCAGGGTGGTCTCTCTTTTCTCAAACCAGGTCCGAGCAGCGTCATCCAACGAAAGGTAGACATGGCGCAGCTTGTCGTCGTCGCTCCATTTGTTGAAAGTCGCGGCCCGCTCGTATGTCTCCAGCCAGGTTTCAGGGTCTTCAGCCGATGATCCACGGAAGGTCGGTGGCTCCCGAGGTTGTTGCAGCAGGATGGGGGACGCTGGGGCTGCCATTGGAGTCGTTGACTTGGCCTTGATCGCTGTGGTCTTCTCGGGAAGTCCTTGCTGCCTACGGCTAGCTCGCTCGTCCTTGGCGACGTTGGCGTTGTCCTCCGGTTCCGGGCTTGGATCGCGGCTTTGCGGGGGCGTTCGCTGCATGAACGCACTAGCACCTCCACCAGACGTCACGTAGTACTGACGCTGAAGTAAACAGTCGTAAAATTGTGTATGACGAAACTAATTCTTTATTGGGCGAACCTGTGCCCACAAAAGCAAGCTACACTCGAAGCACAACAAAAGCGGCGAACACAGTCGGCGGTCGTCGAAATCTGATCCGCGGTGAAACGTGTCGGCTTTTATACCTGAGTCATCGAAGGTTCCAGATGAATCCCTGATGCCCGCGGATCTTCCAGAAAGTTCTAGGCAATTCGCGTCGGTCATACAATCAGATACCACAGGCGTCGGTGAAAACAGGCAACGGATTGAAGCATCGATAACGTTCTAGAAACTTCCGATACAGGCGCGTCCTGCGCCGAGCGATAACGTTTAACATTTGTTAGCCGGTGGAAAGCGGCCACCGGTGAAAGGTAAACATGTATACGTGTCCATATAATTTTTTCCCGCCTCAGAGCCACGTCGCAAGTCGCTCTGCGCAGCCGCCGGCAGCACGCGCCCGGCTTGAAACCTTCAACGGGAACTTTCGAGGGGCGCCACTGTCGACTTGCTTTCACAAGCAAGAAGTAAAGAAAAAGACAAGCGTTTTAGGAGAGGAAATGGCGGAGGAGAGAGTACATGGCGGTACTTTTCTGATATAGGGGTTTTAGAATCCTCGAACGAACGCTTTCGCGATCACTTACGCGCGAGTTCGCGTCTTGGCAGAATCGGACGCGTCGGAGGCCGTTTATTGTTGCTCTGTGCTAAGTGAAGTTGGCCCAGTGAGCATCCTGCGCCAAGTCACACGAAATCTCGCAAAAGTGATCGTATTTCTGAATGCAATTATATATTTTCAAGCTGGCAACGCATAAATGGGCTGACTACGCCGAGCGAGCGCTGGCCGCTGCCATCCATGTTTACGTTTATCCCGCGGCAGCTGCCCGTCCCGGCGTTCGATTTTGCAAACTTCGGGCTCCTGGCTCAGCTAAACTCCTGGCTCAGCTAAAAGACCCAGACACATTCTGCGGGAATGACTACGTCGACATCGAGGACTGGCTACCCCTTTACGAGCGTGCAAGTAAGAACGATCACTGGGATGAGACTATCATGATGGCAAACATAATGACGCGTGTGCAGACGACAACGACGATGGGAGCATTAACGGACTCCGTCTAGTGGGATTTTGGCTGACGACGAAGAAGACGTGTCTCGGTTCTGTTTTGTTTGAACAGGTTCTCGTGCTGTTCTTGAAGAACGCCTCCCTGTCCTCTCTCGGCGTTGTACCGCGACAGTGGTGGAGGTGCGGGATCGTTGACTGCTAGGCCTTGCCACGGAGTTCTCCCCTCTTCAACCACATCTTTCCAGGAGCTCCACACATCTGGAAATGGCCGAAACCAGCCCACCACAAGCCCCCAATGCAGCCAGTATCCCAGTCAACAACAGGTAACTGTTCTTCATCCACTGGTTCCCGATCGCTATCGCGATGCAGCCTTCGAAGACATTGAAGACTGGCTTGACAAGTACGAGCGCGTCGCCCAGATTAACCAGTGGACTGATCAGCAAAAGCTCTCCCACGTCTATTTCGTGCTTGACGACAGTGGCCGTACTTGGTGTGAGAACCGCGAAGCTAGCCTATCGACATGGCATGACTTTCGGCAGAGAATCACCGATACGTTTGCCAGTGCCGACCAACGCGACCGAGCCCAGCAGTTGATGGAGCTACGGGTGCAACAACCAAATGAGTCGGTCACAATGTTCGCCGAAGACATGGCCCGTCTCTTTCGTAGAGCCGACCCGAACATGACCGAGGATAGGAAGCTACGCTACCTCATGCGAGGTGTAAAAAAGCAGTTGTTCGCGGGGCTTGTGCGGCATCCACCTGTCACCGCCGCTGATTTTTTCAAGGAGGCTACGGCTATTGAGCGGGCCCTTCATCAACCATGCAGGCAGTACGATCGACTTTAAATTATAGGGTTTTACGTGCCAAAACCAGTTCTGATTATGAGGCACGCCGTAGTGGGGGACTCCGGAAATTTGGACCACCTGGGGTTCTTTAACGTACACCTAAATCTAAGTACACGGGTGTTTTCGCATTTCGCCCCCATCGAAATGCGGCCGCACGATCGACTTTACATTGACTTTACACCAGCACCGCAATCAATGCCGCCAAATTGACTCCGCAGTATCAGAGCTCCTTGCGTGAAATGATCGTCAGAGAAGAAGTTCACCGGATCCTGACAGCGACACTGGATAGCCCCATCGCGTCAATCGCCGAAGTGGTACACGACGAAATCAGGCAGGCGTTACCGGCAGCGGTTCTTCCCGACCACCAGCGTCCCATGAGTTACGCCGCCGCTGTCCGATGTTCCCCACCCGTTACAACCACACCCCCGTACAACCAGCCTCCGAGAGCCGCTCCTTGGTCGCCGCCGCAAGAGGAGCCATTGCGGAGCGCACCCGTGATACCGATGCAGTCCTACCGCCAGCCGTCATTCGCCGCGCCTTGGACCACGCCGCAAAACGACCCTACGAGACGGCCACAATTTCGGAGATCCGACGCGTGGCGCATCGCCGATAACCGCCCTCTCTGTTTCAACCGCGGGGGTGCCGGCCATATTTCGCGCCATTGCTGGCATCGCGACACATCATTTCGACCTCTTCGTCCGTGGTCTGATGGTCGACGTGCAGATGGCGACTGCCTGCTACGCCGCGACGACGCTGCTTTTCAGGGACCTCCCATAGCGCACCCGAATGACGAATCCGTGCCCAATGATCGGACTGATTTCGGCCATCAGTCGCGCTCTCAAACCCCTCCACGCCAGATGCCTGCTGGACGTACTTTTGCTAACCTTCAAGGCCGAAGGTCGCCCAGCCCCCGCCGGGGAAACTGAAGGTGGTGACCTCTGGGGGTAAGGTTGCAGGCCCGCCGCAAGACAATAAAAAGTCCCCAACTCGCCCGCTGGAGAACGCCGAGAAGCCGATAACCACCGACCCCGAAGAAATTGTGAGCGCCGACCTTGATGTTTTCGTGGATGGGCAGCCAGTGACAGCATTAGTCGACACTGGGGGCTGACTTCTCTATAATAAGTCAGGAACTCGCCCTCTGCCTGAGGAAAGTAAAGAGGCCATGGACGGGACCTCAAATAAGGACGGCAGGCGGCCAATTACTGATGCCTACTGGAAGATGTACTGCATTAATTAACATTGGAGATCTTCTTTCGTGGCCGCTTTCATCGTTATTCCTGCGTGCTGTAAAGATTTGATTCTTGGAATGGATTTCCTAAGGGAATATGGCGCCGTAATTAACATGCCAGAACGCAAGGTGACGTTTCATAGGAGCCCTGGTTTAGTCCATTACTTATCGCCGCAACACAATTCCTTTCATCTAACAGAAGATGACGTCGTAATCCCACCTCGGTCATGTATTCTTGCTTCGGTGGCCTGTGACGTACCATTTCATTGCGAAGGAATTGCCGACCAAATAACCATTTTGTTGCTTACTCACGGTATCTGAGTCGCACGAGGAATTGTAAATGTCACCGACGGGCGCACGAACCTATTGCTAACAAAGTTTAGCACAGAGAGACGCCACCTTCCAAAAGGCACGGCTGTGGCTTATTTTGACGGTGTTGCGGATGTTCGCGGCTGCTGTTCACTACTCGAAGAAGCGCCTACACAAGACCCAGCTCCCACACTTGACGTCAGCACTGTTTTGCCGCCGCACGAACGAGAACAGCTTCTTACCCTATTGGCCCAGTTCGTCGACTGCTTTGCATCGACTTGAAGAGTCGGTCGGACGCCTCTAACAAAGCACCGAATAATTACAGAAGATACGGCGAGACCCATTTACAAAAATCCTTATCGTGTGGCACCCAGAGAACGTGAAGGCATACAACAACAGGTGCCAAAAAATGCTTGAAGACGACGTGATCCAACCATCAACGAGTCCCTGGGCATCGCCTGTAGTTCTAGTCAAGAAAAAAGACGGCAACTTGCGTTTCCGTGTGGACTACCGAAAACTAAATCAGGTGACGAAGAAAGACGTGTACCCGCTTCCCCGTATCGACGATTTACTCGACAGGCTTCGACACGCACGTTACTTCTCTTCAATGGACTTAAAAAGCGGCTATTAGCAAATCGAGGTAGACCCCAGAGACCGTGAAAAAACTGCTTTTGTGACGCCAGGCGTCCTGTACGAATTTAAGGTTTTGCCTTTCGGCTTGTGCTCTGCCCCTGCTACGTTCCAACGCCTCGTGGATACTGTGCTTTCTGGTCTGAAGTAGAAAACCTGCTTAGTGTACCTCGACGACGTCATCGTGTTTTCCGCAACGTTTGAAGCACCTCGAACGGCTTGAAGCAGTTCTGCAGTCCATAAGATCCGAAGGCCTCACCCTGAAACCAGGGAAGTGCCACTTTGGCTTTGCGGAACTACAGTTTCTTGGTCACGTCGTCAGCCACGCCGGTGTCCGCCCGGATCCTGCAAAAATTACCGCTGTCGCACAGTTTCCCGTACCATCCGACAAAAAGGCTGTCCGGCGGTTCCTCGGCCTCTGCGCCTTTTACCGGCGGTTTATTGCAGACTTTGCGCGCATTGCGTCGCCGTTAACTCGCCTCACGAGAGACGACGCTCCATTTGTATGGGGTGATGAAGAGCAAGGTGCATTTAACGTCTTGCGGCAACGTCTCCAGACACCTCCAGTGCTTGCCCACTTTGATGAGACCGCTCCTACATTGCTCCACACGGATGCCAGAGCAATGTTGGCTTGGGAGCTGTTCTTGTGCATCGGCAGGAGGACACGGAAAGAGTGATTGCCTACGCAAGCCGAACACTCTCACGCACAGAGGCTAATTATTCCACAACTGAGAAAGAATGCCTCGCCGTGGTATGGGCGGTTATGAAATTTCGCCCATATTTGTACGGCCGCCCTTTCAAAGTTCCCAGCGACCACTATTCACTGTGTTGGTTGACGAACCTTAAAGATCCGTCTGGACGATTGGCACGTTGGAGCCTAAGGCTGGAAGAGTTTGACATGACGGTCATGTACAAGTCGAGGAAGCGACATACGGATGCTGACTGCCTGTCTCGATCGCCGATAGAGTCGGCTTCTCCATTCGAAGAAGAAGATCCAGCATTTCTTTGTGTTCTGCACACAGCCGCCATCGCTCAACAACAACGGGACGACCCTGAGTTGCTTGCACTCATCAACTACTTAGAGGGAAGGTCTGCGAAAGCACCTAGAGTTTTCGCAAGAGGGCTGTCGTCGTTTTGTTTACGGGCCAAAGTCCTTTACAAAAGAAGCGTTTCTTCTACCGGGTCCCCCTACCTGCTCGTCATTCCTGCAGCTCTTCGTTCGGAAGTACTTCAAGCCTGTCACAACGAGGTGACTTCTGGTTACTTATGCTACACGCGAACATTGGGCAGAGTGCGGCAAAGCTACTACTGGCCGAGACTTAACACGGCCGTGAAACATCACGTTCGCATTTGTCTTGACTGCCAGAGGCGCAAGTCACCTCCGACGAAACCAGCCGGCCTCCTACAACCTGTTCATTGTTCTCGAACACCATTTGATCAAATTGGAATGGATATCTTGGGCCCCACTTCCTACTTCCACTGCAGGGAATCGCTTTGTTCTCGTCACAACCGACTATCTGACACGTTACGCTGAAACAAAGGCCATCCGCCAGAAAGGCACAGCAGCCGAGGTGGCGCGCTTTTTCATTGAAAATGTTGTGTAGCGACACGGAGCCTCAAGCGTCGTAATTACCGACAGGGGAACCGCATTCACGGCTGCACTTTTAGATCACGTCTTGCTGCTAAGTGGAACAGCTCATCGGAACTCGACCGCCTACCATCCACAAACCAACGGAGTGACAGAGCGCCTTAACAAAACAATTGAAGGCATGCTTTCAATGTACGTGGATGTCGAACATAAAAATTGGGATGACATCCTCCCTTATATCACGTTTGCGTACAACACGGCGAAATAAGAGACGACGCGCATGAGTTCGTTGACCCTTGTTCATGGCCGGGATGTACGAACGATGTTGGATGCAATGCTTCCACACGAATTTGACAACACTGAAACGGACGCCGATGTGTTCACGCAACGCGCCGAAGAGGCTCGGCAGCTCGCGCGCGTGTTGATCTGCCAGCAGCAAGACTACGACGCAGGCCGCTATGATGCCCACCGTAGAACCGTAAGCTATGAAGTCGGCGACAGAGTGTGGGTTTGGACACCCATACAGAAACGAGGCCTCTCCGAAAAGCTGTTAAGGCGATACTTCGGCCCATATCGAGTATTGCGGCGACTCAGTGATGTCACCTAAGAGGTCGTCCCCGATAGCCCCAACTGTACGAGGCGCCGCCCGCACCGTCCTGAACTTGTGCATGTTGTACGCATGAAGCCATATGTGAGCGAATGACTATGCGAGAGACCCTCACTTCCGCAAGTGGCATTTCTGGTATAGCATCGGGACGATGCTCTTCCAGGGAGGGACAAATGCGTGTGCTCTAGGCAGACGACAACGACGATGGGGGCATTAAAGGACTCCGTCTAGTGGGTCAGTGGGATTTTGGCTGACGACGAAGAAGACGTCTCTGTTCTGTTTTGCTTGAACAGGTTGTTCTGCTGTTCTTGAAGAACGTCTCCCTGTCCTCTCTCGGCGTTGTACCGCGACAATATTATTTTACCTCAAAGGAACAGCGAAGGTGTGGTTTGAGAATAATGAAGACGAAATTGAGAGCTGGGATGCATGCAAGGAAAATATGCGTTCCCTGTTCGGCAAGTCTGCAGCTAGAAAGACAGCAGCAAAGAAAGAGCTCTATGGCACGGCGTGCGCAGACAGCGACAGAGTCATACCTGACTTGTACAGGACGTGCTTGCCCTTTGCCGTAAAGCAAACGACGGCATGACAGAGTCTGAGAAAGTGGGCCATGTGTTAAAGGGCATAGCAATTCAATTAGCTTCAATTAGCTAATTGGCAAATGCCTTCAATTAGCTAATTTGCAAAGACTTCGAAACCGTCGATGCCATCATCTAAGAGTGCAAGCGCTTTGAGGCCGCCAAAAGTCGACGCATTGCCCATCATTTCGCTTGACTTCCGAACACGGCAGCAACGTAGTCGTGCGAGGACGTACCTGAGCCGTCGGCGCCGCTCAATGTAGAACACGTGAAGAAGATCATCCGACGTGAACATGGATCATGGCCGATCTCAGCCCTACCGCGAGCCTCCCTAAACTATCGGTGACGACGCTCCCTCCATGCCGTATCATCGTTCACCATCCCCACGTGTTCTCGAGTCCCGTTCGCCGTTGTCTCGTCGCCAATCATCTCGCTCGCCCCAATTCCGCCGCCCTACGTCACCGATTGAACGACTCCCTCGGGAAAACTAGACGATGCAGCTCCCAGAGGTGATGCTGCATCTACGACCCGCCTGCCAAATCCTCTGACCATAGTATGCAGACCAGACGGAACCTGATAGATGTTAAACTGGATGACGCACATGTCGCTCTAGTGGATACTGGGGCTCAGATATCAGTGATGAATTCGGAGCTTCGTCGCCGCCTTAAGAAGGTCCTAACACCACCCACAGTACCGCTCATTCGTGTCGCCAAAGGCGGAACGTTTCCCGTGCTAGGGATGTGCTCCGCGCGAATAAGTGTTGCTGACCGATCCACAAGCGTACTACTTGCGGTGCTCGAGAAATGCTCCCATGACCTCGGTATGGATTTTCTGTCTGCCCATTCTGTCCTTATTGACTATGGCACCGGCTTGCTTCAGCTAGACCTACCGTGCCACCATGGCGCTCTTACCACACGCCAACCGCGCTTGTGCTCAGTGGATTACGTTCGTGTACCTCCTCAAGCAGTTATATATGTGAACTTGCGGTCTTTTTCTACCATTCCCGATGGCGATTACATCTTGACCCCAATCTTTGACGCCTTATTCGCCAAAAACGTCGCTCTTCCTCACACCCTTATTAGAGTTATGGTTAATCGAACGTCGCTACCCATATTGAACTTTAGCTGGTGCACGCAACTTATCCCAGGCGGTATGACTCGTGCTTCGTGACGGCATCTTATACAGACGCAACACCAGCTCTGATGGCCAAGAGCTTCTACTGATTGTTCCCGAAACACTCCGTTACACTGTTCTCGAACAGCTTCATGACGCCCCAACCACTGGACATCTTGGAACAACTCGCACATACGATCGCGTTCGGCGTCGGTTCTTCTGGCCAGGCCTCCACCGTTCTGTGCGCCGACACATTGCTGCTTGCGAGACCTTCCAGCGCCACAAGCATCTATCCTTGTCGCCAGCCGGTCCTCTTCAGCCCATAGACATTCCTGTTGTCCAGTTCTACCGCGTCGGCCTTGATCTTATCGGGCCATTCCCAACATCTCTGACTGGGAACAAGTGGATTGCCGTAGCTACGGACTACGCGACACGATACGCTATAACGCGGGCACTACCGACAAGATGTGCCACTGACGTTCCGGAATTTCTCCTGTATGACGATATTCTTCCCCACGGCGCTCCTAGACAGCTGCTGACCGACCGTGGTCGCTCATTTCTGTCCAAATTCGTCGATGACATTCTTCGTTCGTGTTCCATACGTCACAAGCTAACCACTGCCTACCATCCACAAACCAATGGACTTACCGAGCACCTCAACCGCACGCTGACCACAATGCTCTCCATGTACGTTTCCTGCACCTTGCCTTATGTGACATTTGCTTACAACTTGTCACGCCATGACACCGCTGGATTTCCCCTCTTTTATCTCTTGTTTGGCCGCCATCCCACACTGCCCTTCGAGACTCTTTTACCATCAACTGTGCACCCTGTTAAAGACTATGCCCGCGATGCAGCTTCTCGGGCTGCAACGGCTCGCCAGATTTCAAGGAATCGACTTTATGCCTCCCAGCTGTCCCAGAAGGCCCGTTACGATAGCCATCACAGAGTCGTTCATTACTCTCCGGGCTCATTGACCCTCCTCTGGACGCCTTGCTGCCACGTTGGCTTGCCGTCTAAGCTTCTTTCCTGCTACTACGGGCCTTACAATGTCTTATGCCAGATAAATGACGCCACGTACGAGATCGCTCATTTGGACAGTCGATTATCTACCACGTCCGCCACTGATATCGTGCACGTCTCCCGACTTAAGCCTTATGTTGCCGGACACGATCCTACTGCTTCTTAAGCGCCGAGACGGCGCTTTCGACGGCGGGGGTTCCATGTTGCGCGCTATTCCCGCGCACTGAAGCACGCATCCTGCCGAGCATGGAAAAAGGCGCCAGAAAGACGGTGAAGACGATGAGTAGCGCTCGTGTTGTTGTTCTGCCATCTTGCCTGCAGCCGTCTCTCTCTCTGTATATATTTTGCAAATAAAATTTCCTATCCCTTTTGGTTACTCTCATCCCCGTGGCAATATGTATATGCATGAGAAAATATTCTACTGTTTTATTCAAGCATAGCGCCGGTAGCGCGGGTGGCGCAACATGCAACGGTGCCACTTCGCGCTCTTTTTTGTCGATCTTGAAACTTTCGGCAATGGTGGCGGCGGTTCGTTCGTTTTGTTCGCTTGCTCAAAGTGGTACCGGTTTTCGAGTGGAGAACTTCGGATCGGCTGTGTCACAGACCCCGTGAACGAGACGCAGACGCCGGACCAAATTCCAAAGCCGACTTATCAGCTTCCAAATATAATCCCACGAAAGCAAGGACAATTAAGAGTGGGCCCTCTGGTGCGCCAGCGAACGCCGGTTGCTGTCCAAAGACCGAGTCAGAGCCCAGAGTTGTCAAAACACAACAAAATATATTCTTCACACAAGGTTACACACACACTTGCACACTTAGGCTAGACACAACACAATACAAATCAGATGGGTATTCACAAAACACAGGATAATAATTAACGACAAGCACTAAGAGTCCAACACGTAAAGTACAAAATGAAAAGGAACACTAAGTGTCCAATCGTATTTACCAATGTTGGTCTTGGAGTCAGACGATCTCGGCGTAACTCGGGGCAAATCTTGAAGAAGGAACTTCTTCCGGAAATGCAGACGCTCGATGAACTCGTCGACTAGCTTGCCGGCGAATCCCCTTGTTCCACAGACGCTCGGTCTTCACGTTACATCACCTCACCGGTGCGGACTGAACTCCCTGAATTCCACACTCTGATTCTCGCACGGCGGTCATATAGCTTCCACAGGCATTCTCGAACCTTCCTATCGGAGTCGTGATCTCGTAGCATGGCCAAAGCCTGGGAATATTCGAGACTTTTCTCGTACCTTCGACCGCCGCCATCGGAGAGGTCTCGAAGGGGGGGTTATGACTCATGCTGTTGGCGCATGCTCACGCTGTAGTTATCTCTCTCGACTCGCCGGGTGAGAAGGTGTCTCGGCGCGCGCGCGTGCTCTCTCTCTCTCTCTCCGGTTAACGTCGCTTCGGTGATGTTCTTTTAAGGCTGTTTCACATGGTGCGATTTTGCACTGCGATTTTCGCAGCTGCGATTTTCGCAGATGCGTAATTCGCAACGGCCATTTCACATGGTGCGATGTCAACAATGCGATTATGCGACGCCGAGAGTTGCTTGCTGCCAGATTTTGTCGCACACGCCGCATAAATTCGTTTAATGTAATGAAAAAGACGTGCGCGTTATAATATAATTGACCTCTCTTTATTAGGACCAAATAATACGTGCGTTTTGTAATTTAAAAACGCTTCAAAGTTTAGTTTGTTTTGGAGTGCGCAAAAGCGGTTTGTGAAGTTCAATACGAGGAGAAATGGCGGACGTAAACAGCTGTTCGCAGGTGGTCGTTCAGCGTTGTGTGCTGTCTCGTGTGTGTTTTATGCCTGTGTCGTTCTACCTGCGGTTAAACAAGTTACAAGAGGACCTATCAACAAGCCCCTATAGCTGTTGTCATCGCATATACAGTATTCGGAATTCGGCTGCAGCGGAGTGGTCATGTCAACGCAGAGACCCTCGCGCTACCCGTGATTAACGTCAGCTTCTGAAAAACGGATGTGTGTGTATTGCTCGTGATTGCGCATTAGCGGTTCCTGCTCCTAGCAATATTCTTGCACCAAACTTGGCAGCAAGCACCAACCCAAAAGCTCACGTCTGCCACTGAACAAAGCCGCAAATGATCTGTGTGTAATTACTGAACGTGCAATGGAATTTGTGTTGTGAACGTTTATCTTAGCGCCAGCCTGGCTCGTCCGTCTCGGCGCCTGTGCTGTAATTATTCATAAAAGTGCTGTGTGAATATTTCGAAAGGCGTAAAAGCCGACACCACATTTTTTTAGGAGCTGCAGTCACTAGTGTACGTAGTATGGTATGATTCTGGCAGACATGGGCGTCGTCTATTTTCTCGTTCTGTTTCTTGCGCTGTTAGTGTGCTGTGAGTCTGTATCAAGAAGCTTAAGTTAATATGCTGCAGTACGTAGCGCAGCCGCGTAGCCACACGGCTAACATTAAAATACCTTGGTAGGAGTACGTTTGTTTGTTTAATAACAAAATCGAACGCTAAAATTTTGTATTCATGGTGGCAAGTGTAAGATCAGAAGCTATCAAAACTATCCGCTAATGGCATGCGTGTGCTTCTACCTGCTTCAGCACGTTATCCTTAAAGTGAGGTTGAATACCCCTGATAACCAAAAACATATGCAACTGGAGCAGGTGCTATGATTCCTTTCCTGGAAATGAAAGCCAGCATTCCAGTCTGTTAAGCTAGTCATGTACTTAACCTATATTAGACCAATGTTAGAGCATGCTAACTGGAGCCATTTCAAACTGGGTTACTTGACCAAAATAAGAAAGTGCAAGGAAAGTGTCAAGGTACAGTCTAATCTGGTATTCCCGAACCGATTGTATTAGCAAAACTTTATGCCTCCTTGAATTGCCTGCATTAACCCAATGCTGAAAACAGGGGAAGCTGATTCCCTTTCTTGCTGCTGAAAAGCTGCTAGAATCTCAATAACAGACCACTTATGTTCTGAGAGAAAGTGAGGGGCACTGACAATATCTCTAATCTTTTGTATGAGCCTTCACCTTGAACGAAAATGGAATAAAAATATTTACCTTTGCAAGCCTCAGAATCCAAACATTCTCAAAATTTTGAGGAGCCACATTAAATTTTTGAGTTACAGACAATAAAAAGTGTGCCTAAGTACAAGTGCACACTGAACACACTTGAGTGGTTGAGTGGCCAGCTGCGAATGCAAAAGCGTCCATAGCTGCTACCTCGAGGTAACTGCTAGGTTGCACGTGTGTTTCTCCTATAGCCCATGTACCTGACAAGGGGAATGGTTATACGTAGTCCTGTGCTTTTTTTTTCAATAGGTGGTGGCTAGCTGATTCCATCTGTTTATGTATTTATCATTTGTGTGCATCTTATGTGCATGTGTTTGTATCATGTTCTGATTGTTATACGTGCAGTGATGCAAGCATCTTTTTTTTAATATATTGCACTACAGTCATTTATTCAACTTTGCGTTGAAATGTACAAAATGTGGCCACCCAGTAATGACTAGGACAGCCAGCAGGATTGGCAAAAAATATGATGCAGATCCAATGCACTTGCTTGAATCGACATGAGGCGAAGCTTTCACGCAACGGTCAGTTGAACTCTAGAAAACTAACTGCAGTGTTTACAGTTGTCCTTGTTTCACCCGATGCAACACGTACTCATAGACAATGTTTGCTTATTCACCGCACAGGTCACATAATGTAATGTATACATAGCACGGTGAACTCACTCAAACGTCGGCTCACTAAGACTTCGAACTAACCGTGAGTCTGAGTTCGTTTGAGCCTGACTGAGTAGAATTTTGGTGAATACGAGTAAGAGCAAGCTCAGTTGAGTAAACTTTTAGTGAATATTGTCATGTGGTAGTCAGGGAAAGCTGATCCAAGTATAATTTTAGTGAATATGAGTCAAAGCAAGCTCGGCAAGTAGATTTTTGGTGAATATGACTCAGTGCAAGCTCACCTGAGTAGAATTTTGATAAATATAAGTCGGAGCAAGCTTGGCCAAGTAGATATTTGGTGAATATGAGTCGGTGCAAGCTTGCCTGAGTAGAATCTTTGTGAATATTAGTCAGATCAAGCTTGGCCAAGTACAATTTTGGTGAATATGAGTCAGAGCAAGCTTGGATAAGTAGAATTTTGGTGAATATGACTGAGCAAGCTCGATTGAGTAATGATGGGATATGGTTATACGAGTTTATGCAGTAATACATGTAAGTGCAGACTCATTAGCAACAATGCCTCCATCTTGATGGGCTATACCTACGCCTCGTGGTGAGTCTGCACACTTTATGAGTTGTGGACATGCAAGACCCACCCACACTTGAAAAGATCCTATCATTCACACGAAGGAATGCAACCGGCTGACTTCACTGCACAATTTTGGTCTGCTTTTGTTTGATGTGTTATCTACTACTTATAAAAACCAGATGGCTGCCTGCTTTTCGCATTATTGCATGTGTTTAACAGGAAGTAGAGACAGAGAAGCAAGAAAAGGCAAGGATGTTTATGGCTAAGTAGTTTCTTAGAGTACTGCGATATGTTACAACCAGCATAAACAAAAGTAATTCGATGCACTGAAGTAAGCAAAATGTGCAATTATCTTTTAATGTGAGGGTTAATACAGATGCAGTACGGATACAAAGTCTGCAACACACTGAAGGTTTATTGGTTTTTTTATTCAGGAGAAAAATGATGCATCAGAAAAATGAGAAAAAACTGTTTAGATATTGCTTCGAAAATAAATTGGCAATACTGCTTATTCCCAGTCAAAGCGTGAAATATGCTAGTGTAGAACATTCATTACGATATCCAGTTTGCACGTTCGCTTTGCGTCTCGCAGCGGAAGTAACAGAACCTTGAAATGAGGTAATTCATTGGGGAAAATGCGCATGAAAGCCCTAACCAACCTACTGCAACTAAATGGTCGCGCGTATAGCGTGACCTATTGACCACAGCATTTGTCCGTAGTTGCATATTCTTTAAATTGTTCCGTCCGTAAAAGCATACCGCGATAAAACTGTGGCGTTTTCGTATATCGCGAGTTGTCTCCAGAACCAGAAAATTGGGACGACATCCGAAGGCCATGCCTTCCCGTGAGGGACACCTCGTAGTATTTACCAACTCGCAGCGCGCGTGAATAACGGAAAATCACGCAAAAGTACGTACTATCAGCACCCAAAGCCAACCTAAAAAACAGCGTCGCCTGATTAGCAACGTAGCGTGTCAACAAACTCGTAAAAATCTCAGAACCGAATCTGACCTACGAGTTTTTATCTGCACTGTTCGCGTGTCGGTGCTGATGTTACGTACCGATTGCGCAATCCAAGGCTCCACTCAATTAGGTGCACTGTTCGAGGCTTGTTGATCCAATATTTATAGACAAAAAAGTATCCGTAAACGTTGCGTTGAGCGACCGCCACCATTTTCCAAAACAGACCGCGAAATACCTCTCGGCGCAATTTCGACGGAAAAATCGCAGCGATTGCTGCGACGTTGCGACGCTGCGACCAACCGGTTGGTTGCAGCCGAAAATCGCAGAATCGGCCCTGCGACTGCGATTTTTGTCGCATGCGACGAAAATCGCACTTCCGGTGCGATAATCGCAGTGCAAAATCGCACCATGTGAAACGGCCTTTAGACGTCTAGGCGCCGTTGTTCGCGTTGCTGTTTGAGTTTGAGGCGTATGCGCTCTCTCCCTCTGTTGAAGTTGCCGCGGGACCGGCGTGTTGTTTCGCTGGCTTGCGTGACAAGCGGCGCGCGCTTGGATTACGCGCTCTTTTTTGACAGGCTGCAACAATGCCGCTTTATTTCTGTTCGGTAAGTGATTTTATTATATGACTGAAGGGTTCCTACTTTACTGGAAATAATGCTGCACGATTTAAACGGCACGAGCGTCAGTTAACCTTTCGGATTGTCGCGCTCATGCAGTTATTGACGGATCCTGTTTCAGATTGCAAGTTATTTTTTAGGTTAGTTAGCAGCATTTTTTTTCCTTGTGCCTGTTTGCAACTTGAATATGGTACTAGCTTTGAGGCTACGCGTAAATAACCCTCGCAGGCTGCAACCACAGACGACAACAGAGCAAAACCAATGAAATACCGCATGAAAGTCGCCTCAACTCCGTTCGTTGACCTTCCAAATCGGGGAAAAGAAGAAACTGCTAATGTCCCCACATTTAGCTCATGGAGATTTGTCCACTCCACTATTAGGTATTACGGCAATGCAAATAATACCAACGGCAGGCAGTAAACAAGTACGGTCGCCGAAGGCAACGGCCGCCTGCAGCTGAGGCCTCTTTTTTGTACTGTGATGACAGTAAAAAACAGAAGTTTATGATGCTGTTTCAAGGGAAGCCCATCAGCAGCTCATAAACATACATGTGCAACATTTCGTGAACATTAAACTTCTAAAGTGGTTCAAAAAACAGACGGGAACTGCATGTTATTTTGAGTGCAAGAAAATTAGCACCTTTACACATTAGCTAAAGGGAACTTACAATTTAGTACTGTGCGACTCTTTTCAATGTTTGTCTGTGAAATATAAAAAGCCTATCTGCAAATTATGGTGAGCTTTTGCGCGCATTGTTTTGGTTAAATGCGGATAATATAAGAAAAAATTTGTTTAAGTAAAACAGAGTAAGAATTAAGTTCAACTGACTTTAACCGTCAGTTGGCCTTCATTCTATCTTCACTGAATGGTTTCTGCGGAGCACTAACTCATGTGACTGTAAAGAGAGCTGTGTCGCTTGCAATGTTGTCACAGAGTAATGTGACGTCAACGTAGTCTGCAGCTTTTTCCGTTTTTGTTGTTCCGAGCATATGATTTTTCGGAGCACCTGGGCCGGTATTTTGCAGCGATGCCTTTCCGGTAATAATGCCTTTTCGCGCTTATCGCGCTTTTTCAGTGGTCAGAGCGACGGTCCGCTCGCGCTATCAACGGGATCAGCCGGCCGTGAGCAGTGGAGGATAAGACTAGTATAGAATAAGTCATAAGTCATCGCTACAAAATCGTGGCCTTGTCTTCACTTGGAGATCGATCCCACTGAATTTCTGTGCAAGCTGTCACTGTTCATATGACATTCTACCTTTCTCACTGCAAGAGGAAAACCTTGGATGAAGCGATTCATAGATGTCATTGAATATGACCTTGAAGTAATGTAGGGCTAATTTGGCTGCAGAGAGAAAGCAATGACAATAAAGGACTGGGATATTGCGCTACCTATGTCACGTTCGCCTATAATTCGTCACGCCACGATACTGCTGGGTATTCCCCCTTTTACTTGCTTTTCGGTCGTGACCCTGTACGTATTACCATTGGACGCTTCGCTCCCCTTGGTACGGAATTCACGGGCCGAGCTGTATGCCCGCGACGCTCACGCTGACGATGCGCGCCAGCTTGCCCGTACTCGTTTGTTGGCATCGCAGGAAACTCAAAAGCACGCTTACAATTGCCGCCATCGTGAGACATACTTTGCACCAGGCTTTCTCGTACTCCTTTGGTGCCCTTGCCGACGTGTGGGGCTCTCCGAGAAACTCCTTCCGTGCTACAAAGGTCCTTACCGCATTCTACGTCAAGTGACCAATGTCACCTATGAGATCATCCCAGTGACATCCGTCGTGCCTTCCGGTTCCACATCACCCGACGTCGTACACGTCTCTCGGCTTAGGCCCTATTATGCCCTTCCCGATGGCCCTGTCTGAAGCACCGGGACGGTGCTTTTTCCGCCGGGGGTTGTGTTACGGTGAGGAAAGCAGACGATGTCGACGACGGAGAAGACGACGAAGTGCTGTTCGTGGCAATATACTCAGCTGCTGTTTATCTATCTCCTGTAAATACATCTTGTAGATAGTTTATGCCCGTGAAAATATGTTGATGAAAACGACCTTCGGGAATGTCGACAGTTGGGCGAGTTGGTTGTCCTGTGTGGTCTTTCTGCTTTTTTTTTTGTGTCTTGTTATTGTTTAGTACTTACTACTTCATGGGTTAAGAAGAAAACGACACTGTCGAACGTGAAGAGCCATCACAATACCATTACAACACTGCCTTGAATTTTTTTTATAGGCAGGTGTCACTTCTGACGTTGTCTGTTCATTTTATTTTTAGGCTGCTTCAACATAAGGGTTACATTAGCACACGTTCCCTGACAAAACAAGTAGACATTTCATACTTTAGTAAATGGGGTCACTTTTTGGGTGATATATAGCAAAAGCTTGAACTGTGTAGATTACCAATACCAGGAATTAGGGACATTTCGTACAGTTTCATTTTTTCGCCACCACGTGGCGTATCGACCTTAAAAAATTCGAAATTCCCGCTATGACGTATGCTATGACGCACAACTAAAGAAAGCGCAATAAAAAGAAACACACCGTGAAGCTGTCGCTTCACCTCGGTGCTTGGAAACGAGCGTGCTTGTGTATCAGCGGTATCTCGAAGACGGCCAGCTATTTGCTCTACTGACAATGAATCGACGGTTTTGCTAGACACCTGGCCAGAAAGCTCGTCCGCATTCTGGAGAGATGTCTGGACAAGATAAAGGCTCCCGCGAAGATTCCGTTGAATATATTTTTTTCCTTGAGCAGACTTTTTATTTGTGCACCACTGCGGCCACGGTCTTGCATGTACGTCAGGGTTCTGTTTCATGGGTTTCCTATAGAACTGGCGTGATCCATTGTTTAAGAGGAAGCTTTTGCTCGGGCCTATCTTCGATGCCGATTTCTCAAATACAAATAAAATGCAGGAATGCTTTTATGAGAAAACCGCTGAACCGATTTGAATGAAATGTGTTGCATTAAGAGGGAAAGTTAAATTGCAGAGCCTGCAGCAAATAGAATTTTCGTTTATATAGTGTAATGTATTCAAAGAATCGCAGAATGTTCGTAAATTTGAAAAAAAAAATAGAAGCATGAAGTTTCCAAATCCGCAACTCAACCATTAAAAACAAATATGGCATTTCTATAAACTGCACCCGTTGGAGCATCAAAAACGAAAAAAATTTTTGCTATACCTTAAAACTTACGTGAATTTGTTATAATGTTTGGAAGAGTTTTGCAAATGCAACATTCACAACATAGTGGTATATTTCAGGATGGTGTATGATATATGATTGCTATCCGCTTTGGATGTATTATTAGGTGCAGTTTACAGAATTCCGATATCATTTTTAGCTGCTGAGGTACATAGCTGTATAAGTAAAGTTTTCTTTTGCGAAATTTGGCAATTTTTTAAAATTTTACGTAAAAAAAGTAGACGGCCTATAATAAAATATCCCTTTCTGCATTCACGACATTTTAATTTTTTCTAAAGTCAACATAACTCATCAGATTTAGTGCATCGGTTGCTATGAAAAACTATTGCCAATTTCCCATGTATTTCTATAAGAGCCCCTAAGCTCAATGTTCCCCCTAAGTTCAAGCTTGAATAATATACTTGTTGGCAAGATACGTTTGTAAACGTGTGATCGTGGCCTAATGAGCTAGAGCACCGGCGTACTGAGCTCAACGGCCGAGGATATGTTTGTAAAGCGTCTTGGGAAGGAATAGGAGAAAGAAAGGGAGAAAAGAAAGGGAGAAGGCTGGTATGTTATTCAGAAGCGTGCCTGGTTGGCTAAAAATTACTAAATGCTTTGGTGGTCATACCACATACGTTCCATCAGCGTAATTTCTATTTCATTCCGCTAGTATTGTGCAATTATTGTCAATCAATCGAGATTAGAACACCGGCGTCATGGCATTGTATTCCGTCGCAATTATTTATCGCCACCACTTCAGAATCATCTCATCGTCGTCATGCAGTCGTCCTTATATGCCTTCGTCGTTCTATCGACATCATTCCTACCTCGTAATTCCATCGTCGTCAGTGCATGCACAGTCGGCCTGCGGTCCTTGTTCTACCATCGTGAGGTAACATTGGCGAGCGATGGTCATAACAAAGCGGGTCAATCAGGGAGACAGTGTATGGCCGCATATAGCCGAATCACTTGAAACATCAGGGGAAACACTAGAGCACTGCACGGGCTCGGGCTTACCCGAAAGCCCGGGCCCGGCCCGGCCCGTGGGCCGGGCCGGGCCGGGTAGAACAGTTTTTTCACGGGCTCGGGCCGGGCTCGGGCGCGGCGTGTGCTTTTTCACCCGGGCCCGGGCCGGGCTCGGGTTTTTTGACGCGGGCCCGGGCCGGGCTCGGGCTTTCTGGTGGTGTGCATCTAACGTGCAGCGAGTTATTCTCGGGCGTCTCAACTCTGAAAAACATTATTTTTCGGTCTCGGGCCGGGTTCGGGCCGTTTTCGAGTCGGGCTCGGGCTGGGCTCGGGCCTAAGGTAAAGGGGTGGCGGGCCGGCCCGGGCGGGTAACGTATATTATTTCCGAGCCCGGGCCGGGCCCGGGTCTCGTCATAAAAGTTTTGATCGGGCTCGGGCGGGCCGCCCAACGTAAAAACGGGCCCGGGCCGGGCCCGGGCTGAAAAAATTGGCCCGTGCAGTGCTCTAGGAAACACTACGGATTCTAAATAAAGGTGTCTTAGCTAACACGGTGTGTCGCTTCTTGCTCGCTAGATTCTGTGAATGTTAATCGCATTAACTTCGATCATCATCTTAACATGGGTTCTGCAGGAATTCTTTCGTCTTCGCAACACTAACGAACTCTTTATTTATTTATTTATTTCAAAATACCTTACAGGCCCCATGAGGGGCATTGAGTAAGGGGGGCATTACTGCATCCCTTACTCAAACTCCATCCCATCCTTGTGTTTGATCGTTTTTTTCTTGCCTTGTGTTTTTCACTGCTCATTACTGTACTTCATAAAAAGTGAACAAAATGAAAAAAAATTTTTTTGTGTGTGCGCTCTGTATTTGTAACGTAGTTGGCTCTTTGTTAAATAACATTCGCTCCATTATTTGTCATTTCAATACTGTCCCTCCCTTATGTAATGCCCTGTTAAGGGTCCTTAAGGGTTAATAAATGATGATGATGATGATGACAGTTTTACACGTGAATTCCAAAACTCGAGGACCACAAAAATCAGCAGAAATCATCGTCGCAAAACAGGATACAAATGAAGAAGACGCATTAGCGTACAAAACATCAGCCAAATATTATCAGGCATATTGCTCGCGCACATATCGAATGTCGTGTAAAAATGTGTATTTCAAAGTATGAAAGAAAAAAAAACAATATAAGCAATACGTAGATAAACAGAAATAACAGTTCAAGGTAGTGTACAAAATGCAGGTAAATATTACCAAGCACATTGTTCACGCATATAATCAAACATTGTGTAAGAAAAGTTTATTTAAAGCATTAATAGTAACAATGGTCAGCGTGACGTTACATACAAATAGAGAGCATGGCATACAGAATGACACATTTTTAGGACAAAAACTGCAAGTTCAGGAGTTTCCTAAATTTATCTCTGTCCGTTTGCATGACAGCGCTGTCAGGGAGGGAATTCCACAAGCGGTGGCTCGTGGCAAAGCCGACAAATTAAATGCATTAGTGTTTCCGTAGATGCGAGTGAAACTTAAATCATTATTCAGTCGTCGTGATACGCAACTTGCACGTTCCAGCAGCAAGGACGATGACTTCAATTGATGAACATATTTATGGAACAAAGACAGCAGTGCCACGTGACGACGACTACTTAGTGCAGGAAGCGAAAGGTCAAGTTTGATTCGAGTTATGCTTGACTGCCTTTTGTAATTGCGGGAAATGGAACGACTAGCTCGGTTTTGGATGGCTTCTAACATGCAGATTAGGTACTCGTGATGAGGAGACCAAATCGGGGACGCGAACTCGAGCTGTGGACGGATGAACGTCAGGAAGGCTAACTTGCCGATGTCAGATGGAGAATTGCGTAGGTTGCGACGAATGTACCCTAGTGTTTTTGAACCATTAGCGCATATGTTTGTTATATGAGAGGCCCAGGAAACATTTGGTGCGAGATGAACGCCTAGATATTTGTACAGTGAAGCTTCGGATACTAGATCCGCATTTATATAATAAGTTCCCAGCCTATTAACATTGTTCCCAGCCTATTAACACCTCGAATTCCTAGAGGTGATCGTGCTCAGGCATGTGATGAACGACCCGAAGTTTGATGGAGGTAGCGGTATGATTTCGACAGCGGCGCCGCCAATCGACAAGGGGAAACACATTTGGATGGGTGGGAATAGCGGCGAAAGGCACACTTCAAGAGTTGCTAGGCATCACAGATTCGAATCAACCTGACAAAGAGTTAGAAATATATATGCATTGCAGTAGCGCTAAAGAAATGGAAAACTATTGGATTGGTGTGAGACTCGCTGCAAAAACATTCATTAGACTGTTTCAGATATCCGAGCTATGCTTAACGGGAATCAATGAGATGAATTTCGATTGAGCTCGTTACATTTTTCATAAGCGGAATACGTGCCTAGAGGCAGAGTCGACTGCAATATTTTGTTGCTGCACAAAAATATCTAGATTTTAGGCGCGATCATTTTAAAGGAAAAACAAAAATTTAATAAGTTTTCAAGAATTACTTAGAGTACCCCGATAAAATTGTAGCAAATAAAATCTGAAAAGTTCATTTGCAACTTTTTTTGTATCTTAAGGCACAGGGCAACATACTACTGTTTTCCAGTAATTTTCTTCGTTATATTTTCAAGCGACTTGAATATTGTGCCGTAGGGTAATTCACAATTAGCCCAACTAATTAAACTGAGATTTTCATGTGTATATTGTTCTTAGACAAATGCTTTAAGTCTACGCGGATGCTGCAAAATTTCACAACATTGGGGAGGGGAATATGAAAAACAAAATAGAAATGCAGAGCACTTTATTGCCTCAGTAAATTTTTATTTTGAATGCTATTTCCACTCGTTAAGTGGCTCAACCCTCGTGTTCGCAGCCTTGTATATGTTTTTGTAGCACTAGGTGCGTTGTCTGCGAATTTACCTCAATAAGCAAGCAGATCATACTTTAATCTGGGCGGAGAAAAAAAACTTGGAAGGCCTACGTTGTAGATGCACTGTACGGTGTTACGTTTGGCCGAGTTCGGTTCCAAGCCGGGAGAAGAAGACGCCGGGAGAAGGAAGAACGTAGTTTTAATGCGGCATGCTTGCCGAAAGAAGGTGTACAAAAGAAGCCGCCAACGGCGTGATCCGCAGTCCTTTATAAAGGAACGCCGTGATCAAAGGGCGAGGGAAAACATCAGCGCACATGCGCGAAACAGATTATCGTCCGGAACAGATGAGCCAGACTTGGGCGCCGGCTGATAAGCGGTGCGCAACGCAACAGCCCCTCCCCACGGAAGAGCACCAAGGGGGTAAAGAAGGCTTCACACGCACTGGTTTTTGCGAAAGGTTCATCGAAGACTTCGATGTAACGGCACTTTCGGAGATTTTCGCCAGTTCAGCCGGCTGCGCGCTTGATGGTCAGGTCCGAGGTGCACAGAAGCGCCAAAGTACTTGGCGACCGATGTTCAAGGATCCGGCGAAGTGACGTCTGACCGTCCGAGGACAGATGACTCGGTGCTCGGTTTTCAAGTCGAAGGATGCGTCCTTTACGGACGCGCGCAGGGTCCGGTGGTCTCAGGCCGATGTGCGGAAATGTGGAGTGCATGGCGTGGCAGGAAACTGCAGGCGACGCCGAGGGCACGAATCCCGGGCCAGGGTCCTGGGCATAGGCGATACAGCAAGCACCGCCGCAAACACCGCAAACAACTGCCGAGTGCGGCCAGGCTAGACCCTCATACGCAGAGTGTTTTGGAAACCTTCCAATCGGAACAAAATTGGCTGTCGAGGACTTGCGACAGTTACGGTTCTATGCGAATACTGAATCAAGGCTTTGGTGCCACTAGGCCGACCGGCGCCGAGGGAGAGAAAGCCCTGCTGAGACCATCTGCATTTGCGTGCAGCGATCCTCTCTTATGTTTAACCGTAAACGCGTACGGTTGCAAACTGAGGCTCCAACGTAACAACCTGCCATTTTTGTTGGACATCTGTTGAAGCCACGTGAGCGGACGATGATCTGTAATGAAAATGAATTCTGCTCCAGCCAAATAACAGGAAAGTTTTTCTACAGCCCAAACGAGGCACGCGCATTCCTTTTCTATGGTACTGTAAGCTTGTTCACGAGCAGACAGCTTTCGGCTGGCATACAAAATGGGATGCTCATGCCCGTGCTCGTCTTCCTGACTCAAAACTACACCTATCCCCTTTTCGCTTGCGTCACACTGCACAAGAAAGGTTTCGAGTGGTCTGGGCTCGCCAGGACGGGCTTTGCGGTGAGAGCTACCTTCAAAGAATTAAAGGCCGCTTGTTTTGCTTCGTCCCATTGCACGCGTGTAGGAGCGTCTTTTTTCAGCGAATCTGTAAGGGGGCTAGCAACCTGCGAGAAACACTTGATATAGTGTTGGTAGTAGCCTACCATCCCTAAGAAAGTACGGAGCTCAGTTTTCGTTTTCGGCTGAGGGAATTCCTTGATTGGCAGAACCTTTAAATCAAGTGGACTTCGATGTCCTTGACCTAATCTGTGACCTAGGTAGCAGACTTCTGAGCGACCTAACTTGCACTTCTGGCTTTTAAAGTTAGGCCAGCCTCGCCAAGGAGACTTAGAACCTCCTGCAAATGGTTCACGTGCTCCGGCCAAGTATTTGAGAATACTGCGATGTCGTCGAGATACGGTAGTGCGAATGCCTCCGCTCCAGCTAGCACTTGATCCATGAGTCTCGAAAAGGCGAAGGGGGCATTTTTAAGACCGAAGGGAAGAACCAAAGGCCGGAACGTGCCGAAAGGCGTCACGAAGGCAGCCAATTCACTCGCTCGCTCTGTTAGCGGCACTTGCCAGTACCCCCGCACTAAATCGAGCGTAGAGATAAACTTAGCTTTGCTCACCTTTTCAAGGCAGTCTTCTATGTGCGGTAAGGGATACACTTTGGTAACAGTTACAGAGTTAAGCTTACGGTAATCGATACACGGCCGCGGTTCTTTACCGTTAGCTTCTACAATTATCATTGGGGACATGAAGCTTCCTTCACCTCGTTCGGCCACTTTAAGCTCTAGCATTTGATCAACTGCCTCCCTCATCAATTTTTCATGGCGCGGTGAACATCTGTAAGCTTTACATCTCCTGTTGTGCAACGTTGGGTTGTTCGCTTCTGGTGTAAGCTCAATATCATGAGTCGTCAGAGTGGTACGACCGGGTACCTTTGAGAACACGTGTTTGTGCTCAGCTATCAAATTTGTTAAATCGTCAAGCTGGCTTCACTTAGAGCAGCACTGTCTGCTGTCAAATTAAGGATTTCATCCACAGAAAAACAAGTCATGTCACGGGGAATGTCAGGAAGTTCAGCTTCTACTTCTTCAGGTTGATTTAACACCAAATTCACAACCGGCACACGTTCTACATAGGGCTTCATGAGGTTGCTGTGATAGATACGTATTTCTTTCCTACGACCTGGCAGTTTAACAACGTAAGTTGTGTCTGAAAGTTTGTGTTGTATCGTACCGGGGCCTTCCCAGTGTACCTCCAACTTGTTAGCTTTAGAAGTACGCAACATGAGCACCTTCTGCCCTTCGTGAAACTGGCGCACACTGCTGTTTTTGTCGTAGCGTTTTTTTGCTTTTGTCTGAGCTTCAAGCATATTAGCTTCCACCAGAGCCTGCGTGTCGTATAGGCGCTGCAGTAGGTTGCAAACGTACTCGACCACAGTCGGGTCGCTACCCTTCTCTTCCCAGTTTTCACGAATTAGCCTAAGCGGGGAGCGCAGCGCCCTCCCGTACACGAGCTCCGCTGGGCTAAAACCTGTCGATTCATGTGCCACCGAACGTAAGGCAAAAAGCATAGCTGGTAACGCGGCGTCCCATTCTTTTTTTTCTCATAGCACAAAGCCCGCAATACCCGCTTCATTACAGAATGAACCCTCTCTACACTGTTGCTTTGCGGATGTTGAATAGAACTGTGGTGTATCTTGATACCGCACCTGTTAAGAAAGGTCGTTGTTAACTCGCTCGTGAAGACACTGCCGAGATCCGACTGTATTTCACTCGGAAAACCCACGCGGGAAAATATCAAAAGGAGGGCGTCTACTATTTCTGCTGATGCAAGACAGCGCAGCGGCATTGCCTCAGGAAATTTAGTTGCAGGGCACACCATCGTTAAAAGATATTTATAGCCCGACTTCGTCACTGGCAAGGGCCCCACAATGTCCACTACGACTCGACGAAACGGCTCAGTAATAATAGGAACTGCAGTCATAGGGGCCTTGTGTTTCTCGTGTGGTCTCCCAGTTCGCTGACAAACGTCACAACTACGAACAAACTCCTCCACATCTTTAAAACAGCCTGGCCAGTAATACTCGCTTAGCAGCCTCGCTTTTGTCTTGGTAATTCCGAGATGACCAGACCAGCCTGCCCGATGGGAAAGTTCCAGTATGTTCTCGCGTTACTTTAGAGGGACCACGATTTGGTCAGCGCTTGCGCCTTTCTTGCCCCGAAAGTCGCGGTACAAAACGCCATTTCTTTCATGGAACGAGCCACTGCCTGCACCTTGCTTAGCGACGCTTTGACGGCATTTTGTCAAGGTTAAATCCGTTTTCTGTTCTTCGATCAACGTGGCTTTGTCGACGGTAGATAACGCCTGAAAATCGCAACTCGTGGGTGGAATGAAACACGGTGCCTGTTCGCCTTCCTCGTGGGCGGATTCATGCGTGTCTGAGCTTGCCTCATCGCCATTATCTGATTGACCCCGTTTTTGATCCTCGGCACTGACAACGCGTGACGACGGCTCTTGGTGAGCGGCAGTTTCTTTCGCCATCGACCTCGTGACAACCATTACAGGGTTCATATCAAGTGTTACGCCTGCATTCAGCAATTCGTTTGCCGTTCTGTTTGATAGCAAATATGGACACTGAGGCATTACGTTATCCGAGACAGCTGCTTCGGTCTTAATTTCACCGAACGCCCCTTTCAATGTTACGTTTGCTACTGGTAAGCTCAGGGTGCCTTCTTCCAAGGCTTGCCTTAAGCACACGTAATCACCTGTGAAGTCACCAGAATTTACTAAGGAAGAGTGCACCACGTCATACGTTGCACCTGTGTCGCGCAAGACCTTACATTCTCGGCCGTTAACTTCCATGTCATGTAGGTAAGGTTGCAGCAAATCTTCGCCCTGCCCCATAACGAACTGTATCGGCGATACCTTTGGAACGCGACACCCCGCAGCTACGTGTCCTGGTTTCTGGCATTTGAAGCACACGATAGGCTTCCGCGCCTCAAAAGATTGGTTTAACTGTGAATCTAAAGATTCCTGCTTTGTGGTATTGTTATCTTTCTTCTCAGATTTTCTAATTCCTTCTGCTCCGCTGTAGAGCCTCGTGCGCCTCGCATGTTTCTTTCTGCGTCAAAAGAACGGCGTTTTGCGCAGTAGTCATCTGCATACTCTGCTGCCTTGCGGGCCGTCCTCACATCTGGCTTATCGAGAATCCATTCCCTCAGTTTTTCAGGAAGCGTTGAGCAAAATTGCTCTAGGCAGATTTCCTCAAACATTTTTGCCTTGTCCTCGAACGCGTCAGCACCTTTTAGCCAATTTTCTTGGAAGCTTGCTAGCCTGTACGCGAACTCTGAGTAGCTTTCGTTCGGCTTCTTAACCGATTTCCTAAACTTAAGCCGGAAAGCTTCAGGCGACAACTTGTACTTTGCTAACAAGGCCCTTTTTACGTCCTGGTAACATTCCGCTTCTTCGGCATTTAACCTAGCTAGAATTTCTGCGGCTTCCGCCGGCAACAAACTCAGAAGTCTTTGAGGCCAGGACGTCAGCTCAAAGCCCATTCTTGTGCAAGTGCGCTCAAAGTTTGTCAAAAAGAGCCCCAATTCACTACCATAACAAAAGGCTGAAGAAAACCTCTCATGTCATAATTGACGGCTCTCGGCTCTGCCTCAGTGGTCAGAGACTGCTTTAGCTGCTCCAATTGGCATTGTTTTAGTTCCTCCTCTCTTTCTCTCACTTTGCGTTTCCTCTGCACTTCATCAACTGCTTCAGCAATTTCGTCGGCACTCGCCCCACAGGCTGAAATTTTGCCCACAATTTCGGGTTTCCGAATAGCTTTGCTAAGCTCTAAGCCGAGCTCGTCTGCTACGGCCAACAAATCTACCTTTAGCAAGCTATTCAAATCCATGTTCACTACCGTAACTGTGACAAAAGTCCTCTAAGCCGCCTTTCCTATTTCCCTGACTGGAAATTATAACACTCGGCGTACCAGAGTACAAAGCCAAAGCCTCACCGACTGCTGCCGCAGCGCTCCCGGGGGTCCGCCATTTCACCGCTGCCACCAGCTGTTACGTTTGGCCGAGTTCGGTTCCAAGCCGGGAGAAGAAGACGCCGGGAGAAGGAAGAACGTAGTTTTAATGCGGCATGCTTGCCGAAAGAAGGTGTACAAAAGAAGCCGCCAACGGCGTGATCCGCAGTCCTTTATAAAGGAACGCCGTGATCAAAGGGCGAGGGAAAACATCAGCGCACATGCGCGAAACAGATTATCGTCCGGAACAGATGAGCCAGACTTGGGCGCCGGCTGATAAGCGGTGCGCAACGCAACAACGGAAACACAATTAGACAGAGTCTAAATTTGCATATATTTCTAAACAAGGATGCCTAAATTGTGGATTAAACAATTGACATAATTATAATGAAGTCGAATAAAGCAATAAAAATGACATGTTCCGTGTGAAAATATGATGAGCCTTAGCCTTGTGGGTGAACAATTTCTGTTTATTGAAAAAAAAATGCTTCTAGAGGCCGTGTATTATCGTATTCCTGAACGCCAGTAACCAGCGTATCTAAATTTACATTCGCGCCAAAATTATTGGCTCGAGTTCCATCACTGTATCCGAATGACGATACGAGATTCAAAAGTGAGATTAAATGGCGGGCCGCGGCGTGTACGGTAGTGTTCACCTATGCCTTCGCTATAGTATGTTGCCGCACTCTTTAAAGCACGAGCATGGTGATCAACCGATGTACTTTTCTACAACTTCATCCCTAAATGTAAGCCGGGGCTCTACCACTCCCGGTGGTTGTTGCCTGCCTGATCCCTCCCTATTTTCTTAACTGTCGATTGTATGGTTTGTTTTCATACCAAATATTCACATAATAATCTGTGTGTGCTCGGCTAGTAATGAAATGTTTATTTCTCTCACAGTTAAATTAACAAGTAACCAGCAAGAAGGGATGCAGGGCAAAAACCTCCTTTCATGTAGCTTGAAGACCACCCGGCGGCTGTTGATCACATGACAGTATCTTCACAATAATCGAGAACTCGAGCTAGCTTCGTATAGGCAAAAAGGCTAATGGGTCGAACAGAACCGGGCCGGCCGAAGTATGGTACTTTCGGGCTCGGGTCAGGCCCGGACTTGAAAAACTGGCCCGTGCAGTGCTCTACTTCAGATAGATTCCGATAACGTCACGTAGTAGTGACGTTGAAGTAAACAGCCGTAAAACTGTGTATGACGAAACTGATTCTTTATTGGGCGAACATGTGCCCACAAAAGCAAGCTACACTTGAAGCACAACGAAAGCGGCGAATACAGTCGGCGATCGTCGAAATCTGATCAGCGGCGAAACGCGTCGGCTTTTATACATGAGTAATTGAAGGCCCCAGAATAATCCCTGGTACCCGCATGTCTTCCAGAAAGTTCTAGATAATTCGCGTCGCTCATACAATCAGATTACATGAGCGTCGGTGACAAGAGACAACCGATGGAAGCATCGATAACGTTCGATAAACTTCCCATACATGCAGACGCGTCCTGTGCCTAGCGATAACGTTTAACATTTTTTAGCCGGTGAAAAGCGGTCACCGGTGAAAGATAAACATATATACGTGTCAAGACCCTCCCCTTAAAAAAACTCGTCCCTATGCTACAAACACGAAAGCGAAAACAAAACCACGCGTACAGAGAGAGATAAAAAGCAACAACAAACAATAACAAAGTAACAAAGTACCGAAGTTCTTTAGCGGGCGTAGAAAGGCTTAAGACGCTCCACGTAGATCACTGCAGGTCGTGCTCGGCGCCGCTGTGCGAAATGCCGTCTGGAACGACCTCATAGTCCAGTGCGCCAATACGTCGGATTATCTTGTACAGTCCGAAATAGCTACGTAACAGTTTCTCGCTAAGTCCTCGTCGGCGTATCGGAGTCCAGTCCCAAACACGGTCGCCGGGCTGGTACGCGACGTAGCGTCGTCGAAGATTGTAGTGTCGGCAGTCGGTCCTCTGCTGGTCCTTGATGCACTGGCGGGCGAGCTGTCGACCTTCTTCGGCATGCAGCAAATAGCTGGCAACGTCGAGATTTTCTTCGTCGGTGACGTCCGGTAGCATGGCATCAAGCGTCGTTGCCGGGTTCCTTGCGTAGACCAGGCTGAACGGCGCCGCGTGCGTGGTTTCTTGCACGGCCGTGTTGTATGCGAAGGTCACGTGCGGAAGGATGGCATCCCACGTCTTATGTTCGACGTCGACGCACATTGCCAGCATGTCGGCGATGATCTTATTTAGGCGCTCGGTGAGGCCATTCGTCGGCGATGAGGAATTCTGGGGCACCGTAACGCAGGAGGGTGTTCTCAACGAAGAATCAGGCTACCTCGGTGGCGCTGCCTTTGGGCAAGGCTTTTATTTTGGCGTAGCGGGTGAGGTAGTCCGTAGCTGCGACGATCCATTTATTCCCCGACGTCCACGTCGGAAAAGGCCCCAGTAAGTCCATCCCGATCAGCTAGAACGGTCGGCGAGGTGACTCGATCGGCTGTAGAAGTCCGGCTGGCCTTGACGGCGGTGTTTTGCGTCGCTGACAGTCTCGGCATGTCCTTATGTAGTGGGCGGCGTCGGCAGAGAGGCGAGGCCAGTAGTATTTTTCCTGTATCCTCGTGAGCCTGCGGGAAAAACCGAGGTGTCCAGCTGTTGGGTCGTCATAGAGAGCTTGCAGAACCCCTGGACCCAATGATGAGGGTACCACGAGGAGGTAGTTGGCTCGAAGAGGCGAGAAGTTCGTTTTGAAGAGAATGTCGTTTTGCAAGAAAAACGACGCCAATCCTCGCCTGATCACCTTGGCCACAATGACGGTCTTGCCTTCCAGGTAGTCTACAAGGCTCCTTAGTTCCGGATCAGCTCACTGTTGTTGGGTCTCAAGAAAGTGTCGTCATCCTGGTCGTCCTGCGGCGGTGGTTCGACGGGGGCACGAGACAAGCAGTCGGCGTCAGAGTGCTTTCGCCCTGACTTGTAAACGACGGTGATGATGTCGAATGCTTGAAGTCTCAGACTCCATCGTGCGAGGTGACCTAAAGGATCCTTCAAGTTGGCTAGCCAACACAAGGCGTGGTGGTCGCTCACAACTTTGAAGGGCCTGCCATAGAAGTGGGGGCGAAGCTTTGATGTAGCCCAGATGATGGCGAGGCACTCCTTTTTGGTTGTGGAATAATTTGTTTCCGGCTTCGACAGCGACCAGCTAGCGTAATTTACAACCCTTTCTAGTCCGTCAGTCCTCTCCACAAGCACGGCGCTGAGTCCTACGCTGGTTGCATCGGTGTGCACTTCGGTATCAGCGTTTTCGTCGAAATGTGCAAGTATTGGCGGCGATTGCAGGTGTCGCTTCAGTTCTTGAAATGCTTCGACTTGCGGCGTCTCCCACTTGAACTCGACGTCGGCCTTCGTGAGGTACGTCAGTGGCTCAGCGATCCGTGAAAAATTCTTGACGAAGCGCCTGTAATAGGCGCGCAGTCCAAGAAATCTACGGACGGCCTTCTTGTCGGTGGGCGGAGGAAAGTCAGCGATGGCCGCAGTTTTCTGTGGGTCAGGGCACACTCCGGACTTGTTGATGACGTGGCCCAAAAACAAGAGCTTATCGTATGCAAAGCGGCACTTTTCTGGCTTTACCGTGAGTCCGGAGGTCTTGATTACTTGAAGAACTGTTTGAAGGCGCCGGAGGTGTTGCTTGAAGCGTGAGGCAAACACAACGACGTCGTCCAAATAGATGAGGCCGGTCGGCCACTTCAAGCCTGCCTGTACATTATCCATGACGCGTTGGAAAGTCGCAGGTGCCGAGCAAAGACCAAACGGCATGACCTTGAACTCGAACAGTCCGTCTGGTGTTATAAAGGCAGTCTTCTCTCGGTCCCTCTCGTCGACTTCGACTTGCCAGTGGCCGGTTTTGAGGTCCATTGACGAAAAACTTTGCGTTGTAGAGTCGATCCAAAGTGTCGTCAATACGTGGGAGAGGGTATACGTCCTTCGTGATTTTATTGAGGTGACGATAATCGACGCAGAAACTTAGCGTTAAATCCTTCTTCATAACTAACACAACGGGGGACGCCCACGGACTCTTGGACGGCTTGATGATGTCGTCCCGTAGCATTTCGTCGACTTGTTGCCTTATGGCCTCGTGTTGCGCGCCGAAACTCGGTGCGGGCTCTGACGGAGTGGGCGGATATATTCGTCGGTTATGATGCGGTGCTTGGCGACAGGGGTTTGTCGAACTTGTGACGACGACGAGAAGCAGTCCTTGTATTGCAGGAGCAGAGCTTTTAGCTGTTCTTTCTTATGATTGGGAAGGTTCTGATTGATGTCGAAAGTTGGTTCAGGTACTACAGTCCTCATTGCAGGTGTACTAGAATCAGTGAAGGCGAAAGCACTGCTGGCTTGTACTATTTCGTCGATGTAGGCGACCATGGTGCCTTTGTTAATGTGCTTGTATTCGTGGCTGAAGTTCGGAAGCATCACTCTTGCTTTCCCTTCACGTAGCTCAGCTATGCCTCTAGCAACGCAAATTTCCCGATCAAGCAGTAAGTGATGATCGCCCTCGTTGACGCCCTCCACGTCTGCAGGCACTTCGGTACCGACGGAAATCATTACGATGGAGCGAGGCGGAACGGTGATTTGTTCTTCTAGCACATTCAAGGCATGGTAACTGATGTTTGTATTCGGTGGTATCGCATTGTGCGTTGAAAGCGTTATCGACTTAGACCTCAAGTCGCTGACTACACCGTGTTGGTTTAGAAAGTCCATGCCTAGGATAACATCCCTGGAACCGTGCTGCGGGATTAAGAAGCTCGCCGGATAAGTGCGGTTGTTTACCGTGACTCGCGCTGTGCAGATTCATTTTTTATTTTTTTGGGCATTTTCACAAAATACCCACGAAGGGGGCAAAAGGAGAGTGTGTCTCCTGACTAGGCCCACTCTCCGTGAAGCACTTCGGGCAGGTACAGCAGGACAGTACAGCATATACAGTAATTTACATACAACCAATGAAGAAACGAGGAATACTATAGCAATTTGAGAAATATAAGATAAAGATGCAAAAAAAAGAAAAAAAAGCTGTTCCTCAGCTTTAAAAGCAGAATGCACTATGATCAGCACCATTTACAAGTTGAAATGTGATGTGAGAAACAATGAATACATGAAACATATTACATACAATAAATATTTTCAGCACATGCACCTTAGAATTGTGTTCTATTTATTACATCCATAATTCGCTTCCTAAATTGTGTAATGTTTCTAGCCTCCCTAGCGTATTCAATTATTTTAGGAATCTTATTACACAATAGAACAATTTGGTTATCAATTGTCTGTACACCATAGTTAGTCCGGCACATTGGCCCGACCAACGCAACAGTACGCAGATTATACGTAAGATCTCTGCTTAAATATGTGTCAGAAAAAATCTGAAAATTTTCTTTAATTTTTTTGAAGATTAACATGGCTAGTTGCACCCTATAGCACTCTGGGAATGGGAGTACATTATACACACGAAAAAGAGACATGTTACTGGGGACCGATGTGGTTATCAAACCTAGTGCGCGTTTTTGAAGAAAAATTATACTTTCTGTATTTGTTTTGTTACACGTACCCCAGACTAAAATACAATACATGATTTGCGAGTAGATAAAAGAAAAGTAAAGCTGCCGTTTAACTCTCCCTGGAAGGAGATGCTGCAAGCATCGAATTAGACCGATTGACCTTGATATTTTTATTCGAAGGTTGTCCACATGGTCAGACCAACTAAGGTCACTTTGAAAGCATACACCTAGAAATTGAATTTTATTTACCTGCGCAATATTTTCTCCATTAAAAATCAAAGAGATAGCATGATCTATAGGCCTATTTTTTTGCTTGAAGAGCATAAATTTGGTTTTTCTTATGTTTAGTTCTAGCTGGTTGACTGTAAGCCATGATTTTAGTTTATCCAACCAGGAATTTGCGGTTATCTCAATGTCGCGGAGATCTAAACCAGAAAAGAATGCATTGGTATCGTCGGCGTACATGACTATGTTTGGTGTGAAAGGAATGCTTACTATGTCGTTGATATAAAGTATAAAAAGTAAGGGGCCAAGTATCGATCCTTGAGGAACCCCATACTTAATTAAGCCCAAATCTTCTTCTTCTTTCTGGAGTTTTACGTGCCAAAACCAGTTCTGATTATGATAAGCCCAAATCAGATTTAAAATTATGAAGCTGTACATATTGTTTCCTGGCCCAAAGATAGCTTTTCATTAGATCAAGCGCAATCCCGCGTATTCCATACATTTGTAGCTTCCTAATTAATATGTCATGCTTTATCGAATCAAAAGCCTTACGGAAATCGAGAAATATTCCCACAGTGTAAAACTTTTTTTCAAAGTTATGAAGTAGGCTATCCTTAATACGGAGTAGAGCAGTCTGAGTTGATCTACCTGGTTGAAATCCACACTGTTCTTCACAAATGATATTTCTGTTTGCTATAAAAGAGTATACCCTCTTATATATCAGGCGTTCCGCGACCTTAGAGAAGAGCGGCAATATAGATATTGGTCGATAATTTTGTAGTTCATTTTTATTACCTCCTTTAAAAATTATTGTTACGCGAGCTATTTTCATGGCACATGGAAAAATTCCCGTCAAGAGGAGTCTGTTGCAAGTGAATGGGGCAACAATCAAATCAACAACCGCCTTGATAGGTACTGCGGTGATGCCATCTTCGCCTGGTGAACTGTTCTTTAGTGAGCATATGGCAGTGGCTACTTCCTCCTCGGTAACAGGTGATAAAAACAAAGAATTAGTGCAAGAGCTTTCAATATAGCATTCAGCCGGTTTAAGGTCAGTCGCTTGCGTTATATTACTTGACGATCCTGCCTCAAGGAAGTGAAGGTTAAATTTGTCTGCCAGTGCCTTGCCACTGAAATGGACATCGTTTATCTGTATATCGCTAGGGACAGTGGCCTGTTTTCTTCCTATCAATTTATTAACTGCACTCCAAACCATTTTTGAGTTGTGAATCATTGTAGAAAACTTGTAGGCATAGAAATCTATTTTCGCCTTCTTTAGGTCCCTGTTTAGTTTGTTTCTGAAATTTTTGAAATCAATGAGGTCAGTTTGTTCTTTTGTTTTCAAAAAATGCTGGAAAAGTTTGTTTTTTTCATTTATCCGCTTTAGAAGTGCTGGCGTAATCCACTCCTTTCTTGCTCTCTTGTGTTTTTTTACAACAACGTACGGAAAAGCAGTATTATAATTACTAACAATTTTCGCCATAAACAGGTTGTATCCCTTAGATGGATCGGGTTCTCGGTACAGGTCATCCCAATTGCAGTTAAGCATTAGAGAGCGAAAACGGAGAATATTTGTATCGTTTATATCTCTACGCATGTATTTTGGACAATTCTGCAGTTCTGGCATTGTTAATAGTGCAAAAAAAGGTAAGTGGTCGCTTATACCGGAGCTGAATACTCCGGCTAATGCATTGTCAGGGGATAAATTAGTGAAACAGAGATCAATGATCGTTTCTGATTTGCTTGTTATTCTGGTAGGGGTGTTAATGATGTTTTCACAGCCATGGGACAACATTAATTCCATTAGTTTTAGTTTAGTAGGACCATCTTTTGATACATCAATATTAAAGTCACCAAATGATATCATGAACCATCGATTGGAATTAGCATGTTGTTGAAGCTTCTCTAAAAACTCAAGAAGTGCGTCAGGGTTACCGTCTGGGGGGCGGTAGATCAGTACTATTACAACCTTGTGTATTACAGTAACTGTTTCGAAATCATTACACACAATACAATAGTCGGGCCACGCCTCATAAAGCAAATTTTGTTTAATATACAAAGATACACCGCCACCGCGTTTTCCAATTCGAAATATTGATTCCGTATTGTAATTTCCCAAGCTGACCACGTCTGATTGTGAGGAAAACCATGTCTCGGAGAAGCCCATGATATCAAAGTCATAGTCGAGGTGTACCAATTCACTTTCAATTTCTTCACCCTTGTTCCTCATACTCTGTGCATTAATATGATAAAGGGAAAGACCCCGTTCAGAAAGAAAGTCCGAGTCCTTAATCAAATTCTTGAAAGAGACAGCATTGTGATGCATCGACGTGTTCATCAAAATAGGGAAAAAAGCTAGAAAAGGCAATAGGTATAGTAAGTGTTTAAATAATCTTGATTAGGTCATCTTCAGAGGCAATTCGAATTGCACGTGCTTCGGAATTCTTTCTGACAAAAATCCTTCCCTGTGAAGACCAAGTGAATCGATAGTTCATCTCGGCGGCTCTAGTCTTTGCCATCCAAAGGAGCTTCTTATTTAGAGGAGTCAGGTTATCAAATAGTTGAATATTACTGTTTTTTTTTCTCTTAGTTCGGCGCGTTTTGCAAGCCATGCTGCCTTCAAGCTCAGTCGAGCAAATCTTATAAGTATAACTGGGGGTTTCCCGTTACGTGGTGGCAAGCGATGCGTGCTTTCAACGTCATGATCAGATAGTGTTTGCAGGTCAAGCTGCTTCGCTAGGTCGTTAACTCGTGACAGGGTATCCTCTTTTTCAATAAATGGCATGCCATGTATTTCCAGATTCTGGCGGCGACTGTATTGCTGAAGGTCATTTAGCTCTATATTTAGCTTGCGAATTTCTTTTTTGTCGAAATTTTGTTCAACAGCTTCCACTCTGTTGCGGAGGCTTTCTATCTCTTTATCATGCCTTGTGCTGATTTCGAGAAGCCTATCATGCGTATCTGACATGTGTTGAATGGATTGTTCAATGCTGGTCACTGTTTGCTTTAATTCTGCAAGGTCATCGACCTTGGTTGTCAAATGCGCCAAGCATTTGTTAATTTCCGCAAGTTGCTGGCTTAAGGCTTCCGTTGAAGCTGATTGATCTGGGTTACTACTCATCTGACTGTTCCGAGATGAAGGCATACGGCAGGTCTGACATTTTAAGGCTTTCTTTGCCTCTTTCCCTTTCTTTTTATAGATGCGCTCACTTATACCGATACATTCTCCGATGTGATAGCATCGCCGGCATTCTGTACATGTTATAACATCCTCATCTTCAGAAAAGTATTGTTTACAGGATTCACATATGTCACTCATTCTAGCACTCGTCTAGTCACAAAGTACAAGACACGAGGGCAGCAGTAGCAGCAGGAGCAGCTATAAAGCGATAACTATCGTACAAAGAACTGTAACCAACCTGCGCATAGGCGAGAAGATAGTTAAGACGGCGCTCCGATGAACCGTCTGCTGCCACTGCTGCCCGAAAAGTGGTTGAGTTCCACGATGCGTCCGAGTATATAACGGGCGGGGGGCGTATCACCAGCTGGTCCGTCACGTGTCAGTGCAGGGCTGCGGTGAATATACAGATGACGCCAACTTTCCTTGGTTTCAGTTGGTCGGTTCCGGGGCAATGCAGGCTGGCATGGATGCGTGGATGGCGTCCACTTTGCGGGGTTTCTGCGCATAGGCGAGAAGATAGTTAAGACGGCGCTCCGATGAACCGTCTGCTGCCACTGCTGCCCGAAAAGATTCCAGCCGGCGTTATTAGGTGTCCTCCCGCTGTCCGGATATCGGGTCCTTGCCAGGCCGTTTTCACCTTCTTCAACTTGGCGGCGAACTCGCCACTGCAGACGGAATAGTCGGCTCCAGTGTCGACGAGAGCGGTGACATTATGACCATCGAATCGCACGTCTAGAACGGTAGACCATCGTCTGGCGTTACGGTTAAGTCGTGGCGTCGGATCACGGCTGCGTCGGCTTGCTGCGCTGCTGCTACGTCGCGTTGGTAGGTCTACTTTCGGCGGCGAAGTGTTGTCAGGGCTCTTGCCAGGCGCTATGCTGATACCTCGTCATGATGATTCGCGAATTTAGTTCGTCGGCGGCGGAGTATCTTCAGCATTGCGTCGTACAGCAACCGCACCTCCATCGGTTGCTGGCTTTAGTTTCCCGGGTAAGGGCTAGGAGAACAGCTCCGGGTTGGGCCGGCATACAGCCGGCGATGCGGCGAGATAGCGGCCTGGTGACGGCGAGCGTGAGGGTCGTCGTTATTGCCACTGGGCTCTGGCGAGGTAGTCGGCGATGTCGCGTGACCGCTCGCCAAGCTGTGGACGTGGCGCGCTGACGGCGAACCCTTGCAGGCCCACAAAATCAAGCTACACTCGAAGCACAACGAAAGCGGCGAACACAGACGGCGATCGTCGAAATCTGATCAGCGGCGAAACGCGTCGGCTTTTATACATGAGTCATCGAAGGTCCCAGAATAATCCGTGGTAGCCGCGTGTCTTCCAGAAATTTCTAGATAATTCGCGTTGCTCATACAATCAGATGACATGAGCGTCGGTGACAAGAGACAACGGATAGAAGCAATGATAACGTTCCAGAAACTTCCGATACCTGCAGGTGCGTCCTGTGCCTAGCGATTACGTTTAACATTTGTTAGCCGGTGAAAAGTGGTCACCGGTGAAAGATAAACATGTATACGTGTCAATATGATTATGAAAGATTGAGTAAAACAATATAAGACGTAACCTGCTTCCCTGTTCAAGAAAAAGGATCCAGTCAAGTTATTTTTTCCTCTTACACTTAGAAAGTGGTACGTTGTATATCCCCAGGTCGAATAGTGTCGCGTCGAATTGGTAGACTTTTTCTAGAGCATTAATATGCAAAAAATTTATTGTTGGGCTTTACGTGCCAAAACCACAATCTGATTATGAGGCACGCCGTGGTGGGGGACTCCGGATTACTTTAGTCCGCCTGGGGTTCTTTAACGTTCACCCAATGCTGCATTGATATGCACATCAGAAACCGCATTCAACACAGGGCATGCCTACACCAACATTGGTAAAATTTGTTTTTTACGCTGCTCTTTTACGTTAATACTTATGTGTTTTAAACTTTGTTGCAAGTGAAGGGCATGCCCGGCATTTCTAACTACGGTATTGGGATGTTATGACCAAGAGCCATCCTCTGACAGCATAATACCTAAATATTTCACAGGTGAATTATTTTTTATTTCAACTGGCCACTTAACAAATACTTATATCTGATTTTGTAACATTTTTGTAGTGAAGCTAATGTCTACATAATTATTTATGTTTAGGGCCATGCTATTAGAGACACACCATTTTTATACGCGCTTCAAGTCGGCCGCCAATAAAAACAATGACTCATTAGATGCCCTTGCACACAGTACACAATCATCCACAAAAATTGTATCCCGGTTCAATAATATCACACATATTGCTAATAAAAAACCTTGCACTCGGCCGCGCAACTCTTCAAACATCGAAGCTGTGTGATCGTATCCAGCATTTTCAGGAAGTGCGCGCGAACTTTTCATCTGATTACTCATGTAGACGATCATTTCTTTTCGCGCGTCTCGGACTTACGGCCGACACTGCGCGTTGCACAGCGCAGGGCCGGTATTTTGTAGCGATGCCTTTAATGTCATAATGCCTTTTCGCGCTTTGTCAGTGGTCAGAGCGACGGTCCGCTCGCGTTATCAACGTTGATATCGTGAGCGGACCGTCGCTCTGACCACTGACAAAGCGCGATAAGCGCGAAAAGGCATTATTACTTTAAAGGCATCGCTACAAAATAGCGACCCAGCTTGCAACATCGACACCGCGTTCCATTAGACCCGCTCCGTGAATGCGTCGCTCTCTCTCTCTCTCTCTCGCTCTCATAGCACGCAAATCCTCTTCACCTCGCAGAGCACGAGCGTACAAACGCGCCAGCTGTGGAGGAATACGACGACGCTCGAACGCAATCATATGGTTAGCATAAATGCATGTTCTGGCAGCGTGGCTGTATAGCCTAGTGGTTCCGACGCACGCTTTGGGACCGGAGGTACGCGGCCTCGAAACCCACCTCTGCAAGAAAGTTTATTAATTTCTTTTATTGCGATAGCAATTATATGGACACTCAAAAGCAGATTTCTGCCGTCGGCGTCGCCGTCGCCGTCGCCGTGAGGTTCCGTATGACGTCATTTGGAGATGAAATCGTCGCCGCGCGCCGAACGCTGTATGTGCGAGTGAAAGACGCGAGGGGCGCGTCTTTCACGGGGAGTGAACGCACGGCGGAGAACAAACGCGCGTTCTGCGCCGTGCTCGCTTAAGGGCTGCAGAAGTAGGCGTCTCTTTTCTCCTTTACAATCACCATGTATGTAGAGCAAACGCGCCTTCTTCATACGCGCGAGAGGCCGTGGGGGAGGGAAGGGAGGCGACGTTTAGCTGCGGCACCAAGTGCCTATTTATATCAGAGGCTCCGGCAACAGTCACCAACGCCGCACGCATTTTGAGCTAACGCGGGCAAAACGCCGATGGCGTCGACAACAGTTCTGCGTGTTGCCGATGCTGCTGCATGTCCAAGTTTATACAGCTGATAAAGGTAATATCATTACTCCGTAAAGCTCTCTACAAGTTTGCTATCGCAATTGATGTTTCGCCTTTCAGGTGAAACTGCGACATTTTTTTTGGTAGTTTCTCGATACGCACCACAAATTACGGCTGGCTTAAACAGTTTCGCTGTTAAAAAAAGAAATTCGGCAGAGACATTTCAAACTGCTTACGTGTGGCTATGCGAAAGCGATATATTCCCTTTGGTGCAGTTTTGTACGGAACGGCGTTCCAGGAACTAGTTCCTTTCGGGAGGAACGGAGGAATGCCACCATTCCTTTAAGGCTCGGTGGAACTGTAACGGTAACTCGTTGTTTTTACAAAGGGTCGGCAGAGGGAACGGCGTTCCTTCTGTAAATGTTCCACGGCACTAAAAAGGCGCACCGACGCACGCACGTATGCAGCACATTATGCAGAGCGCAAAGAACTAACGCTTGTCTGTCACGTGACTATAGTGCATTTTTTTCGCGAGTTCTGCATTGTATTTTTTTAATGACTAGGCTTCAAGATTGCCACGTGACGCTCCCTTCTGTAGTTTCTTTCCGCCATGGCGGCCTGTCGGACACTAACATCGAGATGTAACTCTTGCCGAGTTCAAACAAGGGTCTTTACTAAATTGAGAATATCTATTCTGGACATTTCTTTTTCTACTCATACTGCAATATTGAATCAGCAATAATTAAACGCCTAAGTATTGTTCCTTTCGATGCGGTTTCTTGCGCAACCATTTAATTATCCTCCTGAGACCCCTTGTGCAATACATTGCACATTGCCCTCCACTTTTTTTCGAAATTCACTCAGAAGTGATTACGCAAAATATTCACTCTGGGTTTGAAGTACGGTGCAAGTGTAACTACTGTAATGAAGTGGTTTACTCATATTCTTGTCATCCGCTTTCGAGAAATTTCACAATAAATTGGTCTAGACCTCTGTGTCGTCCCACACGGCCGAAAGACGTCGAGGCGTATTTCGAAGTCACCGAGATTTCGGGAAAATACCGGACGCGGCAGCAATATGGCAATGTACTACACGTAGTTCCATCTTCATCTCAGCGTTCAAACAATGAAATGCAGTTTTTACCACAGCTTACATGAGGAGATGATGGAGATAGTCATTTTTTTCACGTACATGGAGGCGGAGCTTTTGGCATCTTTCCGTGGTATTATAGCGACCACCGACACCGCAACGCGGGGCCCTTTGGTCGGCGCTCTCAGCCGGTGCCTTAGCGCCGGCTGTCAAAGAAGTGAAAAAAGTTGCAGTGGCTTAGCTCGGCTATGCCAGGATATACGTAGCGTTAGCAAAGGTTCAGCTGATTATTCTTAGCTTTCCTGGTTGTCTAGATTGTCAAGGATTAGCTTGATTGTCATGCTTACTGCTGCTCCAATGACACACACGCGGTATACGTATTATGTGGCACATGTATTCATTCCTCCTACGCTCAACCGCTATTTGCCAGGCAACTACTTCGGGATCCGATGAGTCAAGCTTCTCCGTTCTTCTGCGCTGTTGAGCAGCATTTGCGCTCTCCTTCTCCATGGCTATACCACACTGGCAAACGCCAGTCAGAAGCGCAGCGGCTCCAGCGCAGTGTCAGACGGCGATTGCACAGCGAGCGCGCGCCGGCGCCAGTGCGTCTACCACGGCTACGACGTCACTCCTCTGGAATGCGCAGACCGGCGGCGGTGAGTCGCGCGCGGCGGCGGCGGAGTGCGCGAGTGGTGCCGGCTCCGGTGGCTCCGGTGCGCAAGCCGTGTGACATCACTGATCCTTGCGCATGCGCAGCACGGCTCTTGATGTGCCGCGCGAAACGGGCTTGGCTAGGCCAGTGTAGCTAACGCTACAAAAATGAAGAAGCATAGCGCGTGCTCGAGGCGCAAGCTTGGCGCGCCCAGTGTTCTAGAAGCTAGCCACGCTGGTCGTCGCAGCCGCCGCTCGGCTCACCACCTTCGCCATTCTGAGTAGGGACGACGGCACGGCTCGTACGGCCGCTGTCACGTCATCCTACAGTGGTGCTACACTATTGAAATTTTAAAAATTGTTTTTCAAGTTCATGACATAACAGTAGGCAATAAAAACTACCGTGAAGAGCGATTATGTCCCGTTGTTGTGTCCGGGTCTCAGGAGGCTATTGGTGCATGTGAGTAACTTTCTATTTGCATATCTGAAGCGCAGTATCCTGACTGCGCATTTGAAGACCGAAGTGGAAAGCGCCGTATGTGTTGCACTTGTAATAGACGAGCACCAAAGTGGCAGTTAAACATGTCTGGAGTATGTCCGGTGCTGCTTGAAAAAAATTCGTCTAGGAGCGTTGCTTTGAATTCTTTTTATCTCCAGATAATGTGCCGCCGGCAATGTTCAAATTCTTATAATATACTTAGTTTGATGTGATATTTAAATTGCACACTTTATTTCGTCGCAAGATTATCCGACACCACATTTTAATTTTAAAAATCAAAGGTAACGTTAATGTAACGACACGTTACAGCGTTAGAAATGTAACTGGAACGCGTTCCATTCGCCTAAAAGTATCTTGTAACGGGAACTCGTTCCAAGATTGGCAAGGAACGAGGAACGACCTTTCGTTCTTGTTTTAGAGGAACGTGTACAACGCTGCTTTGGTGAAATGTTTTTTCCGCACGTTCCGCCTCCGTGCGAGTTCTCCCCTGAGTTCTAACGGCGCTTCGGCGAGGCCAAATGAAAACTCGCTAAACGTCTGAACGCTGAGCCGTGCTCCCTGATGATGATGATGATAAGTGGTTCTTGAGGGAAAGGGAAAGGTTGGCGCTATCTTCTGCAGCCCTTGAGGGAGCACGGCTCAGCGCCAAGCCGTGCTCCCTCAAGGGCTGCAGAAGATAGCGCCAACCTTTCCCTTTCCCTCAAGAACCACTTATCATCATCATCATCTGAACGCACTCACTTGCCCACGAGTTCGTAACTCGAAGGAGCGCTCCGCGGCGTTCAATTGGACATAAATACAAGGGGTCACGCAAGGAGACACCCGAAAGGCGAAGCACCAATGGCGATAGCAACTTAGTAGAGAGCTATACGGAGTAAGGATAGTAGTTTTATCAGCTGTATAAACTTGGAGATGCAGCAGCACCCGCAACGCGCAGAACTGTTGTCGACGCCGTCGCCGTTTTGCCCGTGTTCGCACCGAACGCGCGCGGCGTTGGTGACTGTTGCCAGGACCTCTGGGGGCGGTTCGGAGGTTTTCGACGAGATCAGAACGGGAAACTCGTCGAGCAGCGTCGGAAGTCTTTACCACCTTCTCGCCTCGCAACGTTTTTATATAAATACACATTTGGTGCCACAGCTAAAGGGTCTAGTTTGCAGTGGAGAAGTGGAGAGGGTGTGGAGCTTGGCCTTCTTTTTAGGCCGCGCGGTAGCAAAGGCTGTCGCGTGGAGGGCATCTTGCTCCTTAAATCGCTCGTCAATTTGGCGAGCAAATTCGTCTAGACGGTAGTGAGGTTGGAGAATTGTTGGATGAAGGCTTGGATGGCCGTCTGCACCACGGCCTGAATTTTGGCCTCCACGAGTTGTTCGAATTGTGGGGATAGGGCCGGGGTTGCCGCGGCCGATGTTGGTGTGGCCGAGGAGGTAGTGGGAGTTGCAGCCCTCTTCTTGGCCGGCTGTTCGCGAGTAGGAGGAGAAGGTAGTAGGGGAGGGAGTTTATGAGCGGCCGAGATCATTGTCGCCGGGGTAGGGGTGTGGACCTGCAGGAAGGCATGCAGCTGCGACTGAAGGCGTTGGTTGGTGGTGTGGAGGGAAGCGAGCTGTGTGCGGACATGCACTATTTCCTTATAGAGGGGGTTCGCGGAGTCCCGGAAGACTACGCCTGCCCAGCTCCCCTCACTGGTGTGGCGGCCGGGATCCTGTGCAGGTGGTTTTGGGGGGACTGGAAGTGGGGGTTGCCTGTGTCCGGTCCAGGAGGGGGTCAGGCCATGGGCTTGGTACGGTTGGAGGGCTGTTTCAGTGCGGCAGGATGCAGCACCGGGAGGGACTCCAGGGTGAGCTGCAGGGCCTGAGGCTTGCGGGTCATGGAGCAGCTGCTATGTTGGGGTGGAGCTTGATTGGTGAGAGCCTGGTTGGCGGTTGCCTCGGGGGCCCGCTTGGCATCCCAGTACCTCTTCTTGACGAGGTATGGGGTGCGGTAGCGGGCCTTGCAGGTTCCGTCCGCCATCAGGTATGCTTTGCTGCAGATCTCTCAGAGCGGCGTGCAGGCGTGGTGCTTGGGGGGGGGGGGGGGGGCACACATCCGCGCGGTGGCCGAGTGCGCCGTGGTTAGGGCAGTGCTCGATATTCTTTTTGAGGAGGGAGCACCTATAGAGTACGGAGGCGAGGTAGATGTGCTTGGGCACCCAGTCTTGTTCGAGAAGGATGATGATGGACTCCGTGGCGCCCATGCGTATAAAGTCGAGGATGGGAGGGTTCTGCTCGCGATTGAGACGATCCTGAATGTCTTCGTAAGAGTGGGCGAGAGGGACCCCGTGAACCCCACCGCGGGCGCAGTCTTCCGGGGCCGCTTCGTAGGAGTAGTCGTAGGCAGTGTCTTTGATCAGTACGGACTTGATGGCGAGGTAGTGGTGTCGGCGTTGCGGGTCGGGAGTGTTGATGAGGACGACGTGTTGGAGGGTGTTGATGATTACGGTGCCTGGCTTGGCCTCTTGGTGTCCGAGGCGGGCTGCTTGCAGAATGGCATCGCGAAGCGCAACGTTGTTCACGGTCCGAAGGTTGAGGCCGCCACGGGGACGGAGGATGATTTTATGATCGTCGATGGGTAGCTTGGGGTGGCATAGGGCAGAGAGTTGGGGCGGCCGGGGCCGGTGCCTCGCCAGAGCTTGAGGCGTACACGGCTGCATACATTTCTCGGCAGCGGTGAAATTCGGAGTAGTGGTGGGGCGGGAGTTGTGAGTCGAGCTAGGATGACTTTATCCGGCCGTAGGGGACAAAGTCGGGTCTCCTCCGCGCCCCGGAGGCCCGGTTTCGATTCCCGCCCACATCAAAATTTACCTATTTTTATTTCAAAGGGATTAGTTTACTTTGTTTACATGAATCTGCCTGATAAATTTGTCATCAACTCGAGCATTTTTTACGACGCGTTTTTACTCTTTGCCGTCGGTCATTTTTGGTAGCGTCGCCGACTACAACTACGGGTTTTCGCGTAATGGGGCATATAATGCTTTCGCATAAAAAAATGAAAAGGAATGGGCCCCAACACGGAGCCTTGCGGCACACCAGACGTAGCAGCAACATCATCTGAGCAACTCCCATTCAAAACAGCTTTTCGACGTACTTACTTAACAGCACGGAGTTACAGCCTGTATAGTCATAAAAGCATTCACGTGTTCATAGTACGGATAATCTTACCTGGTATATCTAGATTAGTAACAATGCGGATCGAAGGTTGGGTTATTGGCTCCTGTACACTTATAATGCCACCATCCTCTCTCATGTTACTACTATAGAGAACACTAGTAGGAACAAAATTTGAGTATACATCCAATGTGTGAAATTCCATTGGATTTATTACGTCATTAGAACTCAAAATTACTCCACTCGTTTTATATGTTCAACTTATGATCGAATAGCTACTCTAACCCCAAATAAGGCTAAACTTGAATTTGTAACCCGTAAACTGATACAGTCGAACCCGGATATATCGAATCTGAAGGAGATCACAAAAAATGTCGTTATTTAACTAATTCGATATATAAAATAATAGGCCCTCAGGTAAACGGTGGCTTACCGATTAGTGCATTCGAGAGCCGCTAATTTACTGCACGCAACTCTGGGGAAAAAAGCAAGAACACTTTATTTACACGCAAAAAAATTGCTGGTTCACTTTCAACTTCATTGAAAAGTCCAAGCTGATTCTTTTCATTACACTTGTAGCGGCCATCGCTTGCGGAAAATAAACTCATGAATAGGCACTCAACCCACACGACGACGCCTTGAAAATCGGATAGAAGGAATGTTGACGTCCGAGGTAGTATGGGGGCTAGCCGAACAGGCTTACAGGGCTCAACTGACTGCACTATCTCTTCTCCACCTCCAGGTGCCAGAATACCTCAAAGTGTACAAAGACGTGCACTATGAGGTCTTCTGCGTGGCGCCGCGTTCGGTATATCGAATGTGCTGGTGAACGAGCGTTCTGTATACGCGTGCACCAGCCCGATACATTTGCATGGAATTTTCAGGGGTATTTTGCAGCTGTTCGATATACAGAATAATAAGTTATAAGTTGGCTTGATATATCCGCGTACGACTGTATCTCCGTCACCACATATATGGCATCGTATTGATCAGTTGTACAAAATACGTATCAGATTTAGTCACATGAACTTCCTTCAGATCTTTCTGGCCTCGCACAGCCCTTCAATGGTATCGCCTCCCCAAAGAGATCCTAAAGAGTACTTATAAACGCAAGTTTCATGCAACATCAACTAGCGTACGTTGTGTAATCTGAATTTGTTAATTACTTACTATGTTCCTTTTAAATTCTTTGTAATATCAGGTAATATGGCATAATTGTAACGCTGCCTTCCTGGTGCGCACTGAACTTTTTTCCACGTACCACCAGGTAAAATTATATGATTAAAAAGTTACTTTTTTATAGTTGCATTATTTGTTTAGCCTGCTCAACCCACTTCCTTCCGTAATGCCTTCGAGTGCTGACGGCGCAAATAAATATATTATTAAACTGTAAAAAATACTTCTTGGATGAGAGGTGGTCACCTCCGGCAATGTTTACACATCATCATCAGACTATATTTATCTCCACGGTAGGACCCAGCGATCTCCAATGACCCCTATCCGGCGATGTATAAAATATGTGCATTATTTAAAGCTACGTAGTTTAACGCTACATAGCTAAACTCAGTTTATCTTCTGGAATGACTAGTCAGCTGTTCCTCTTAGCCGCTTATTTTGTCTGTGCATGAGTCTCTCGTCTTATTTGCTCAAATGACAACCTAATTAACGAGCTCTTCAAACTCATATCGCTTTGGTAAATAAGTTGCTATGTGTTTTTGGACTCTCGCTAAAATAAAAAAACGTACATTACTTTATAAATGCAGTGGAAGAAATTGCCGCGAAAAGACAAAGCCGTGTAATACATTTGAACTTTTCATTACATGCCTATAGCCAGGAAGTTTATGCAACCAAATGATTGTGTATTATTACATTCTCAAATTCCTACGGCATTTGCCCTATGTGGAGAAGCCAGTTTAACTTTTAAATGATTCACAATTCGACTTTGTGATGTTTCGACCATATATTCGATAGAGAGAAATGTGCATGACCAATAGGAACATATGTTGGAGGCATAAATTCTTATCAAATTTTGCAAAATAATCTGTGTTTACCAACTGAACAGCATATTTCTACCCTGGAACAGATAGGAAATTGAAATGAATCACATGCATCAAAGTTTGCAGTGCGAGTATTGTGAAGTACAGTTTCAGTTTTATTTCTTTCAATTTAAGATATATGATAGTTGATGTGATGACTTCAATTTCCTGTTTTATGTTTAGGCTACACTGACACTCAACAAACTATTTTTTGTCATAATACGGAATACAGGCCGCAGAGTGCGGCTCATAAACACATCAGGATAATGAGGTGTAATTTCTGGATAAATTTCTCGCTATGGGTAATATAGGAGTCCCTTTCTCACAATTATGTCTTGTTTGAGAGCGCGTTTGCTGAAAGTGGACTGATTGTCCGCGCTTTCCGTATAGCTACTGAAGTGACTGTGACAGCCTTTCGCTGTTTAAAGCTTTAAGCCTTTCGATGCCAAGCGCACCTGAAATATACACAAACAACGTGCTTGTCCGGAATGAGAAAAGTCGCAAGCATCATGCGAAGGCAGGGATTACCCTTCTACGGGTTAGTCGCGTCCTTGAGCAAAAAAGAAAAACCGGGGAGTCACAAGTCATTTTTAACGACGGGCTGTGGCTCTTATGGTTATCACAAATGACGACTTGCGCCAACGTACTGCGCTTTGTCGGGAAGCTGTTATGGTTCATTCTTTAGGAAGGGTATTTATTTTTTGCCGCAACGTAACTTACGTCATCGGGACAGAGTTTAAAATATAAAGGTCATGTGTCAGGCGGTGGTACCTAGGTGACATGAACGCCCGAGAAAGATGGACTTGTACAGTCACTTTCTTTTGGAAGCGCTGATAACGTTGCAATTTAAACCACAATGCAACTTCGTACATGGTATTTTTCCTAACAGCTTAACAAAGGCTAATCAGTCCTGATATTATTAAACTTATTACTTTTTAGCAAAGACACTCTCCGACGACTTCAATATATATACAATAAAGGGCTCTGTAATTTCCACCGTGACCTTACGTAGGTACGTTGGCGCACTTCATGTAATAATCCCAGTCAGCCTACTCACATATACGGCATTACTAATCACATCTACCATGGCCTCGACTTCATCCCAAGAATCAATTGCCTACCTATTTTGATTACTTGAAACTCGGTCGGCTTAAGACAAGCCAAAATTCGAACAGGAATGCGTAGTATAGAATTAGTATGGAACCTACCGCGATATAGAACGTATGCGTTACACTCGAGTCTGTCCGGAATCGCACAGTAACATTCATTTACTTTGACTATTCATTTATCATCAGTGTTAATAAACAAAACGCATGCTGTGCCGAGCTTTCCCCCCACCACCCTGCGTCTGCTACAAACAAATACGTACCCTTCACCCGCCCGCCTCCACCTTATATTCCCTGAAGTTTACAGTACCCCCAACTGCCGGTGCTTTGGCACTCACCCGGCTACGCTTCCGCATATGCTGTGGGAGTGCCCAGCACAGTACACTCACATTCACACCACGACCCTCTCGTCGAGGTTGCTTGAGGCTCTGCGGAGTTCCGCCCTCGACGACCAAACCTGGGTGGCACAGCACGCCCGTGAGACTGGCGGTGAGGCAAGTCTCGACGTCCCCTCATCGCTATGTTTGCGTCGTGAAGTCGCCTGAGCTTGCACAAGTTATAAAATTCTACGCTCCAATATTCCATCATCAAGAGTTCGCGCTTGTCATCACGAATAAGCTAAAAAGCAACCTTGCCTTCAGAACGTATAGTCAGCGTCAAAAGTTTTCGTACTTCAGAAGGTGAAAAAATATTTATATTTCTACGCCTTAGTCACGCATCGTAGTATTCGGATTTATAGAGTATACTGGTCTAGAGTAAACAAAACAAAAGTTTTGCATTTTTTTACTGGCTGCGGGCGTAGCAGCGTTGAAAATGAACTTTTGCGCAGAACCTCGGCCTCGTAAACTTTTGGCGGCGACTGTGCGATTGAACACCTGCGTTTTCTTTATTCTGCCCACAATTTTTTTTAATGAATGGCCTTCCAGCCAACGTCACGCAGCGCTTACACCTGGTTAATTTTCACGACAGCCATCTCAGACATGACTTATTAAGTAGAACTGAACTATTATGTAGTACGTCATTATTATCACCAATCAGGTGGAATAAATATGTAAACAAATAAAGGATAATAACATTGCCTATGAAATTTTACTAAAATCTCAGGACTACTTCAAAACTTCGAATGTTCGTCTTGTGTACGTCCCTATACTTTTTAGGAAACTGAAAGGGAGAAATTCAAGGGTGAAATTGACATCTCTTGTGGCACCATGGCAGAAAAGGGAAGGTGTGGCTTAGTGGGCCCATATGAAAGGATCAGCTGCGATTGTGCTACTCACGCTCAAGGAACGACACTTTTGTATTTTATTTACAGGCAGTAAAGTGATAAATGGTGTCAGTGGACGCTGGCGTGATCATGACAATACCACCGTACCGATATGGGCCATAAACGATTATAATTGGGGAACATTTCTGCAAACCCTCACGGTCCTTTCTCATGTTTCTTCAATTGTTCAAACACGTTAAATTTAGGGTAGGAGAATATTCTTACAGAATTACCGAAGAATTGTACCAGTAATTATATCATGGTGCTGCGATCTGATTCGGCAATAGAGTTAGTTAAGAACAGAACAGCAGAATGCCATAGCAACTTTGGCGATTCTAGCCGAAAACAATGTCTTCTTGCAACACTTTCTGGGCATAACTCAAAAAGGGTGTGGTCTGTGATTGGAATCGTTCTCTATTTTTACACGACAAACTACATTAACACGTCCCGGTGTATTTTCGCATAATTTCCAATACTCCTCTGCGTACGTTGTGGTAAAAGGTAATGAATACCTTTAGTATTTCTGGAATTTCGTGAAGGTATATGGGAATGGCTCAAATGATAAGACACGTGCGCTGCATATTGAGGATATAATGTTTATGTTTCGAGGTATCGGTTTGTACTAAGCAAAAAAGCTTGTGAAATATTTTGGACAGCCTTCATATGCACCGAAGATCCGGTATGGAAAAATTCTGCTTTGATATAATGCAAATATACTCAGTCAAATAGCTTCTGTATTCCTTTGTAAGAATACTACGTCTGGGGCTGCAGCCCAGTTTTCTACTTCTGTGTATTTTAATTGCACACACTGGACACTATTTTTTGTGGTACGTACGTTTCAAGCTGCAAAATACTCGCACAAACACGCCTTTTCCATGACATAACTGAAGACGCCAAAAATATTTCTTAGTAATGTCTTCCTAAATGTTTGCCTTAAGAAAGAAATTAACTTTCAAAACACGTAACCTGGGTTTATTGTCTCAAATACATTACACCTAATGTGCAAAAGAAGTTTGGAAGCACGTTCGCATGTTCACGAAACCAGCCAGCATTTTTTTTAGTAAGACGTTGGTACAGTAGAAAGAAACGAAACAAGAACCGTAAATAAATGACCTGCATTTGGGAATATGCCATCTGGCGGGAAACCGCCAAACTAAGCAGCGACAAAGCGATAAAAAAATAGCGGTGCCGCTGGCTTCGAACATGCGAACTCACAATTGTGGTATCAGTGATCCTAATCTGTGGTCACGCAGAACGCTCGGCTATCGGTTCGACGTGCTGCGGTAGGCAAAAACTAGGTTTATATACGTACCATAATAAATTCTGCGACCTTGTTATGAAAAAAGGCGATTTTGGAACGACTTTTTTGCCATTTCAAGAGCTGCTGCTGCAACTAGCTGAAAGCTGAGTCATTGAAGTTGATAAATCCCCGGTAATGCGTCTATCGATGCAATAGGCTCATCGCAAATTGCTTTTTACTGGCCAAAAAAAGCCTCCAAAATTTGGCCTTTTCCATAGACTCCCATACTTCGAACTTCGCCCGCAATTTGGAGCGGGTTTTCTGTCGTAAGTAATGGTACCGCTTGCATGAGATGTCTGGCTAAGCTTCTAGAGCCTATTTCCACGGTAATATTTTGAAAGATGGCTTCTATGATTAGTTATTTTGGGAAAAACGACGCTCTCCCATGGAAAATGCGCATGTTTTCAGAGGCGGCCGCTAGAGGCGCTGTTCGACGATGTCCCAGATTCCTGGTATTGTTATGTGCTTTGAAAATATTTACTAAACACATATGATTTCATCCCAACTTTTATGCGTTATACAAGGAATTTATAGTTCCTTTTCTTGGTTTCCCCAGTAAACTATGTAGGTCACGGTGTTTATATTTCATTGAAGTAGGAATCTCGTTCTGAACGACTAGCGTTAAACATTGAATTGGTGTGGGTTCATTGCAGCCTTTGTAGAAAGTTGCTTATTCAAGCGTTTCATGGTGTTCTACTGCCGTTATTCCGAATGTTTTCCAGACTCCTGTAACAACCGCACGAGGTACGAACTTCAAATTTCGTGAAAATATGGGTAAGTTTTAGTGTAATCTGCTGCGAAAATTTCACGCACTTGTTATGATGTAACATTGTAAACAATTACTGAACCCTCGTTCCCCCCTTATTTTTGTTCGTCATCTCGCAGTTTATACCTCTGGTGTTTTCAGTGAACTAAACCAGGAACCTTGCTCATATCTGGAGAAAATTATGACACGGTATGGGTAATGTGGAGGCAGTCTTCCAAATAGGTGGGTTAAATGCGCCTTTTTACGTAAAATATATTATGTCCGGAGCGTTAAACATTTTAAAATTACATTCTGCCGTTTTAGCTGCCCGGAAACTACGATATCATTTTGCCCACCAGGGATTCTTTAACGTGCACCCAATGCAGGGGTGTTTTTGCATTGCACCCCCATCACAATGCGGCCAGAATTCGATCCCGCAACCTCAGGCTTAGCAGCGCAACACCAAAGCCACCACGTTGGGTGGAGTGTCATTAGTGCGTTTAACAAACGGTGTTTAACAACAACTGCCCTGGCATAATTACAATTACAACCGAGGTCCAATTTTGCTAACTTTTGGGGAACGCTGCGCCAAGTTCGTGTGCGATGTTAACTGCGTGTTGATCAAATAAAGCTTTTTTTTTGGGGGGGGGGATATTTTAAAAATAGCGAGCGTTCGAAAGTGTCATGCTACCGTACTCAACTACGTTTCCCCAATTTCCAAGATAACGTTCATCTGGCACGGCACTTAACCGTGATAATCCCACCCATTCCACGGCGGCCGCATTTAACACCTCCGGTGTTTAACACCGAAGACATTTAACAAACTTTTTTTTTCTTAGAAGGAATGAGCGCGGCTTAAGTGGAATGTATCGCGAAGCTTTGACGTTTTTGGCTCACTTAGGAGCGATATGAATAATTACTGAACCCTCGTATGTCTTTTTTTTATGTGTGATACGTATATTGGGTTTGCCTGGTGTCCTCAGTGAACTAAACAAAGCAGCTTCTTTATGTCCGGTGAAAGTAAGGACGAGGTTTGTGCCGATAAAGTTCAAAGTGTGTGGGTAGTTGAGGCTGTGGTAATAAATTGCGCATTTAAGTGCTCTAGCGAGTTATGATCGAGTGTCTAAACGAACGGAGCACAATTTAACCCGTTGCTCTGGCGGAACTACAGGTGCCAGCCGAGAAACAAATTTGCGAAAATGGGTGGAACGCTACGAAAATATCTGTGCGAATTTAAATGAGTTTTTCACTGTTGCTTTTATAAAATTAAAAATGGTTTAATCAAGTTTTAGAACGTCTGATATGGCCACTACCAGCTATGATTCCCGTTGTTCCGACATGGCTGTAGGATACAGCATGTTTATATTTAATTAATTATGGGATTTTACGTGCCAAATCCACGATCTGCTTATGAGGTACGTCATAGTGCAGGACTTGATCCGGAATAATTTGGCCCACATGAGGTTCTTTTAACGTGCACCTAAATCTAAATACACGGGTGTTTCCGCATTTCGATGAAGGCGAAATGCGGCCGCCGTGGAATGGGTGGGATTATCACGGTTAAGTGCCGTGTCAGACAAACGTTCAGCATGATAGCGTTAAGGGCATAGACGGAAAGGTGTCATTTTTCGGAAGGGGGGGGGGGGCGACTAGCTTTCCAAAACCTACCCATATATATATATATATATATATATATATATATATATATATATAGGGTGTTTCAGCGAACACTTTCAAAAATCCGAAAGGTAGGTTTTTTGAGAAAAATAGGAATTACATTAAGGAGCAAGCTTTGAAGTTCGGTGGACGTCAGAAATTATGAGAAACATGCGAATCACATAAGTAATGAACTAAGATTGCCTAACGAACTTTTTAATTAGCGACGTTTGGCGGTTATTGCCAATGGCGAGTTTGTAGCTACGGAGACGACGATGCCGTATAAGTTCTTAAAGCAAAGAAAAAGTCACTCTGTAAAGTCCTACAGCCCGCGAAAATCAAGTATTTTTTCCCTCGTGAAACCGAAACGCGGCGAACATGGTGCGCCGGAAATCTAGTGCAAACGCAACGTCCGCTGATGACGTGTTGCGGTGACTGCGGCGCCCAATTCGAAATGTCTGTGATGATTCCCCAGGCTAGGGAGCCTCAACGCTCAGCTTAGACCACGGCTGGCGCTATCTTTTCTTTCGTTGGCAGGCGCAAGAAAGATTCTAGCCATCGCCCACTACACGGTCACCCGCTTTGCGAGCCCTGGTAGGCGTTGCCGGCAGGTTTGCTATTTCTTTTTTTTTTTTTTTTTGTCTCGACCACTTCTGACGTCGCTACCTGACGAGCTAGATGTGAGGCGTCACCTTCCGTTCATTCACTCGTTAGGTTCATCTGCTGCTTTCTTATATAATCGCTGCGTGTTAGGAAGCGCATGAGGCAAAGGAAAGGTTCGTTTGTGGAGCAAGGAGGATGTTCGCGGCAGTGGCTGCATGCTGTTAGTTCTTGTGGCTTGTAGCGCCAGTTTTACAAACGCGTTGACGTTTCCCTTTAATGTGCGTGTTTTTGGGGTTCGCGTGTGACATAGCCATTGCATTACCTCTGGACTACCATTGCATTACCAGTACGTTTCAGGATCAAGGTTTCAACGCCGTAGCGTTAATATTGTGCAAATGGCCGCGCCAGCGCAACTCCAGTACTCCGTTGCCGAGAAAGTGGACATTGCGCTGGCTTATGTGAGCGCGCAAAAGGACGCGGAGCTGGCATCGATGCTGTATGCTGCCCAACATCCTGGCTGTCGTGTGCCAGCTCGCCCCACATTCGTATCGATATTTAATCGGTTTAGGACCACTGGATCAGTCCATGCACAGAAAAGGAAGCGACCAGCCAGTGCAACCGATGATTTTGACAGCGATGTACTGGCATACGTCGCTGTCAGGTCGGAAGCAAGCGTCAGGGAAATTGCCAGTGCATATGGAGCAAGCCCAGCTTCAGTTTGGAGGTCACTTTCAAGACACAGCTACCACCCATATCATGTGTGTCTTCACCAAGAGCTGAGACCAAGCGACTTTCAAAAACGGCTCGATTTTTGCAACTGGTGCCTTATTCAATGCGACGAAGATCCTGAATTTCTAAACAGAGTGCATTGGACTGACGAGGTCCAATTTTGTAGGTATTCGAATGTCAATTTGCACAACGCACATTATTGGTGCGATCAGAATCCTCACTGGCTTCGTGAGCATGCATAAGCACCAGGTAAGGTGGTCAGTGAACGTATGGTGTGGCATTTATAACGGCCGTATTGTTGGTCCTTACTTCACCGACGGAAACCTTACTGGAAAGAAGTACGTAGAGTGCGTTTTGAAGGGCGTCGTCTCCGAGTTTGCCTCAGAGTTACCACTGGCTGCGCGGAAAAAAATGTGGTTCCAGCACGACGGAACCCCGCCGCATTTTTCTTCACCGGCTCGTAAATTCATTCACGAGTCCTTTCCGAACCAGTGGATTGGGCGTGGTGGAAGCACACCCTGGCCGCCCAGGTCACCCGATTTGTCACCCTTGGACTTTTTTCTCTGGGGATATGTTAAAAATGAGCTTTTCAAGACGGAACCAAACAACATCGAGGATATGAAGCAACGTGTGAGAAGCTGCCTCGACAACATTTCCAGACAGATGATTTTATCTACTATGAACTCCATGAAAGAGCGCCTTCATCTGTGCGTCGCAATGGACGGAAAACAATTTGAGCACATCATTTAAATATTTTGTGTTGTCTAAAATGATATTACTCTCGTGGAGAGTCCGAATAGGCCTACAACCAAATGAAAGATAGTAATAAACTATGTTTGTCCATTAATGTTTGTTACATTACTCAAAACTGCTAAACACAGTATGAAGTCAAGATTTCCTAATCCTCGGCCAGCACTTACAACAAATGGGAGGGTACGAAACAACGTCGCGCTACCATGCCGAGAAGTTGCCAGCTACGGATCCCTCGTTTATTTCAGCTGTGAAGCCCATACCATGTAAAAGTAACTCCCGTCACGATATCGGCACCGCTAAAGAAACTCTGCACTGTCACAAAAGCGTGGCTTTATTCTTTCAACGAAGCTAGCGTAATGTGAATGGAAATTAAAGGACTGCTTCCGGAGGCAACCGCACGGGCAGAGCGTCAGGCCAGCGCCCAACAACATCTTAAGATCGACAACTGCGTAGTGGGCGATGGCTAGAATCTTGCTTGCGCCTACCAACGAAAGAAAAAACGCCAGCCGTGGTCTAAGCTGAGCGTTGAGGCTCCCTAGCCTGGGGAATCATCACAGACATTTCGAATTGGGCGCCGCAGTCACCGCAACACGTCATCACCGGACGTTGCCGTTTGCACTAGATTTCCGGCGCACCATGTTCGCCGCGTTTCGGTTTCCCGAGGGAAAAAATACTTGATTTTCGCGGGCTGTAGGGCTTTACAGAGTGACTATTTCTTTGCTTTAAAAACTTATACGGCATCGTCGTCTCCGTAGCTACAAACTCGCCTTTGGCAATCACCGCCAAACGTCGCTAATTAAAAAGTTCGTTAGGCAATTTTAGTTAATTACCTATGTGATTCGCATGTTTCTCGTAATTTCTGACGTCCGCCGAACCTGAAAGCTTGCTCCTTAAAGTAATTCCTATTTTTCTCAAAAAACCTACCTCTAGGATTTTTTTAAAGTGTTCGCTGAAACACCCTATATATATATATATATATATATATATATATATTGTGAGACGTCGGTCGATGCGAAGCCTTTATTGCCGAGCAGCCGCCCGAGTCAGCGACGAAGCACCGCACGAGACAAAAGATGATGATGAGTCGTATGTACAGATGACGACGACGATACGCCCAAAATGCGCTCACACTAACTTCCCCCCCTTCAGGAAAGCGGTCAGCGAGACCGCAAGCTAAAAAGGGTAGGTACGGCGAATGTAGGGTTTCAGGTGAGATACGTGAACGATTTCCGTAGTGCGGCGGCGGCGGTCAGTAGCTGAGCTGACAGGAGTGACGCGGTACTTAACGGCCGAAGTTCTTTGCAAAACGGTGTAGGGGCGACATATCTGTGGAGAAAGTTTTCACAGATGCCCGGTGCGCGAACAGGTGTCCACAAAAGAACTCCGTCGCCTGGGCGGAACGAAGCAACGCGACGCGTCGCATCAAAGCGAATTTTCCTTTTCTCCTGAATGGTAGCGGTGTTGGCGCGGGCAATTTCACGGCAGCGGGAGATGCGAGCAGCAAATTCTTCAGGAAGAGACGCGGATGGAGCAGCAGGTGCTGAAAGGAGTGTAGTGTCCAAGACGAAAGACTGCGCACGACCGTACACAAGGAAGAAGGGACTGTAATTGGTTGTACGTTGGACGGCAGTATTATACGCAAACGTCACGAAAGGTAGAATGGTGTCCCAGTTTGTGTGATCGGGTTGAACATACATTGACATCATGTCGGACAAAGTTCGATTAAAACGCTCTGTGGGACCATTTGTTTGCGGATGGTACGATGACGTGGTCTTATGGGTGGTGTCAGGGGCCTGGAGGACTTCAGGAAGGACATGCGAAAGGAACGTCTTGCCACGGTCACTCAGGAGGACACGAGGTGCGCCGTGGCGCAAAACGATAGCGTGCACGAAAAACTCGGCGACTTCGGAGGCAGTACCAGAGCGAAGAGCAGCTGTCTCAGCGTACCGCGTTAGATGATCCACTGCGGTAACGATCCAGCGGTGACCAGCGGGCGTGAGTGGGAGGGGTCTGTGCAAGTCTATGCCCACAATTTCGAAGGGGGTGGAAGGGCGTGGTAGAGGCTGCAGAGGACCGGCTGGAAGGGATTTCGAGCGTTTTCTGTGTTGGCATGACGCGCAGGAGCCAACATATTTGGCGACAGAGGTGGAAAGGCCCGACCAGAAACAACACGTTTTCATGCGGTTGTAGGTCTTATGAAACCCCAAGCCAGCCGTCGCGTCGTCGTGAAATTCTTCTAATACTTGGAGTCGAAATGAGCGAGGTATGACTGGTACCCATCGGTTACCGATGGGTACCAGTCAAATAACGCTCCACCTTGAAGCTTAAAACGTGAAAGTTGTCGTCTTAAGCGACTGTTGGGGGGTCGTGCTAAGCCAGTAAGTCGGTCGATCAGCGAACGGCAGTATGGGTCTTTACGTTGGAGTGAGACGAGGTCAGTAGACGGAAAAAAGTCAACTGAGGCAACCGAGGCACGCCAATGGGCGTGTGCTGAGGCGTGTGGCTAGATGGTGCCGTGCAGTCCGAAGGTGGAGCATGGGCGTTTGGAGACAGCGGGCAGGGCGACAAAGCGTCGGCATCTTGATGTTGTTTGCCGGACCTATACGTGACAGCGAAGTCATATTCCTGCAAGCGCAGTACCCAACGGCCGAGGCGTCCAGACAAGTTTTTCAGGGACGACAACCAACAGAGAGCATGATGGTCGGTCACAACTGTGAAATGGCGGCCGTAGAGATAGGGTCGAAATTTTTGTATTGGCCACACGATAGCGAGGCATTCGTGTTCTGTAATTGTGTAGTTGCGCTCAGCAGGAGAAAGAGCAAGACTTGCATAAGCCACGATTGCTCTTCACACTTCTCATTCCACTGCTGCAGGACAGCGCCAATTCCATGCCCACTGGCATCAGTGTGTAGAATAGTAGAGGCGGTTGCATCGAAATGACGGAGCACGGGCCCTGACGTGAGAAATCGTTTGAGGGTCTGGAAGGCGGCTTCACAGTCGTCCGACCACAAAAAGGACGCGCTCGAAGTCAGAAGTTTGTGTAGAGGAGCGGCGATGGTGGCGAAGTCACGGACAAAGCTGCGGAAGTAGGACGCCAGTCCTTGAAAGCTGCGGAGTTCTTTAAGTGTGGTTGGTGGCGGAAATTGCAGCACTGCAGCGATTTTATCAGGATCAGGCTGGATGTCATGCTTACTGACGACGTGGCCCAATACTTTAATGCTTCGGCTTGCAAAGCGACACTTTTTAGTATTGAGTTGGAGACCAGCGTTTGCTAGACACGTGATAACTTGGTCTAGACGTTGTAGGTGCTGGGAGAAACTCGACGAAAAGATGACAATGTCGTCCAAGTAACAAAGGCCGGTCTTCCATTTTAAGCCACGGAGTACTGTATCTATCATACGTTCAAACGTCGCTGGTGCATTGCACAGTCCAAAAGGCATCACGTTAAACTCGAAAAGGCCATCAGGTGTAGCAAACGCAGTCTTTTCTTTATCTGGCTCATGCATTGGAACCTGCCAATATCCGGAGCACAAGTTGAGGCTCGAGAAATACTCGGCACCTTGTAAGGTATCCAAAGCATCGTCAATACGAGGCATTGGATAAACATCTTTATGGGTAATTTTGTTTAGCGCCCTATAATCGATGCAAAAGCGCACAGAACCATCCTTTTTTTTAACAAGCACAACAGGAGAAGACCAAGGGCTTGCTGAAGGCCTTATAATGTTGCCTATGAGCATGTCGTTCACTTGTTCTTCTATAACTTTTCGCTCCGAAGGTACGGGCGATGGCGGTACGGGCGACGGCGAATGATGCGAGAGCCATCTGTTTCAATTCGATGAGTAGTTACCGTGGTCTGACCCAGGCCTCGCGAAGAAACGTCAAAACAAGATTCATGCTTCATTAAAATGGTGAGGTGTGCATTGGTCTGGGCCGGCTGGAGATCTGCACTCAAGGTGGCCTTAATAGCGCTATAGTGTGGCCTTCTGCAAGTGTACAACGCGCGGAAGACGTGGCAGGAGAAACACTGACGACACATACCGGCGCAGCGTCGGCGAGCTGGGCGAGAGTAGACCCTTTCGGCAGTAGTAGTGGCTCAGGAGTCGTATTAAAGGCTGTGAGGTTGGCATAGCCACTCGAGAACCGGACCAAGCAAGAAGCGATGGTGAGTCCTCGAGAAATGCAGCACTGAGAAGGTACAACCAATGCGTCTCCGCCGACAATGTCTGTTGACTCAACGGTAAGAATACGTTCTTCTTCTGGTGGGATAATAAAATCCGCTGCTGCAATGAAGTTGGGACACGGGGAATCGAAAACGGGATAAGTCTCGGTGTCGCTGATGTGAATCCTTGGGTCGCCGCACGAAATTAGTACAGAAGCAGCGGACAGGAAGTCCCATCCTAATATCATCTGATGAGCGCACGTCGAAAGCACCGCAAGTTGCACATGATGACGAATACCGTCTATCAGAACGCGAGCTCTGCACTGTCCGGTAGCAAAGATGGGAACGTCATTGGCACCACATAGAACTGGACCAACATACGGCGTTTGCACTTTTCGCAGACGGAAGCACAGTTCATGATGTATAACCGAAATAGCGGCTCCAGTATCTACAAGGGCGTCGACAGAAACGCCTTCCACACAAACCGAGAGCAAATTGGCGGGGCGAGCAGGAAGAATTGGAACAGTCCGATACGATGCAGTTTCTCCTCCGAAAACTGCAGCCTCTAGTTTTCCGAACGGGTGTCCAAAACATCGGAAGCAGCACGCAAGGGCGATGAGGAACGGCGGTAAGGTGAAGGAGAGCGACGCCGGGGCGAGGGGGATGCTCGAGCCATGTCCTGAGAAGGTGAAGGAGAGCGACCAGAAGAGGTTGTGTACGGTCCGGGAACGTACGAATCTAACCCTGGTGTCCTGTCTCGCTCAAAGGTGTCGTAGCCTCGCCTTTCACCTGGGTGACGCCTGGGAACGTAAGAGTCAAACCTAGGGGCGCTGTCTCGCTCAAAGGTAGCATAGCACCGCCTTTTATCTTGCTGGCGCCGACGGCAGAAGCGAGAAATCTGGCCGCGAATACCGCAGTAGAAACAAACCGGGCGCGACGACCGCCACGGAGAGTAGTACGGCTGTGCAGGAGTATTCGCTGCCAGCGAAGCTAGGGGGTCGCGGTAAGCTTCGGCAGGTGGAGACTGAACGGTCGAGGGAGGCCGGGAGGCAATTTCGGCATAACTTGGCGGACGAAATGGTGCAGTAGACTTGTCCATTGGGGCGTTTGTCATCGATGCCAGTTCGTCCTTGATGATGTCACGCAGTCCAGAAGGTGCAGGGCGAACGGTTGCAAGCGTCGCAGGTCCAGAAAGATGGCCGTGAAGTTCCTCCCTGATGAGAGTGCGTATCAGGGCTCGCAGTTCAGCATCACCGTTGAGACGAGGGGCGCAAGAGGCGCGTGGCAGGCGAATAGACTGGAGCGTGTCTAGACGTTGGCACGCCGTGGTGATATCACCAACGCCGTTTGGGTTCTGCATGACGAGATCATTAAAGGCGACCGTGTTGATGCCCTTCAGTATGTGGCGAACGCGGTCAGCTTCCGCCATGTCACTCTGTGGGCGCGGCAAAGAGCGAAGACGTCCTCAATGTAGGATGTATAGGACTCGTCCTGTTCTTGTATGTGCGTTGCCAGCTTCTGTTACGCGACTTCGGAGCGTCCAGAGGACAGGCCGAATATCAGGCGAAATTGCTGGGTGAATGATGGCCAGTCCGAAAAGTCACTTTCGTGGTTAAAAAATCATGTCTTCGCAACTTCGGTTAAGTAAAAAACGACATACCGCAATTTGTGCGTGTCGTCCCAATGGTTGACGTCGCTGGCTCTGTTGTAGAGATCGAGCCAATCTTCCACGTCGTCGCCGCGGAGGCCGGCAAAGACGGGAGGATCTCGGTGTTTGGTGTTCACCGCCCAGGTAGGCCCAGCTGGCTGAGCGGAGGTGGTAGCAGCACTGGTGGATGGGTTGGTTTCTGCCATCACCGTGTGAGGCGAGAGCAAACGACGACCGGATCAGAGCTCCAGGGGAATCGGGAAAGTAAGAGGACGTGGGAATCGAAGCACGCTCCACCACTTGTGAGACGTCGGTCGATGCGATGCCTTTATTTCCGAGCAGCCGCCCGAGTCAGAGACGAAGCACCGCACGAGACAAAAGATCATGATGAGTCGTATGTACAAATGACGACGATATGCACAAAATGCGCTCACAATATATATATATATATATATATATGTGTGTGTGTGTGTGTGTGTGTGTGTGTGTGTGTGTGTACCCTCTGCTAGCAATTTTCTATTTCTAGCTTTATATGGCGAAAGCAATTATATCGACACTTCAGGCAAATTGTCGCAGTTGTTGTCGCCGTGATGTTCCGCATTAAATCCAAACGCCGTATACATGAGCGACCCATACCCTGTGGGTGCGGGAAAAAACACGTAACAATGAACCGAAAAGGGTGGCGGCTTGATAGCATTATTTCCCACGCGCTTAATATTCGGGTTAGTTGTAGGTCACGTAATCAAACGCGAATGGGAAGGAGAGCACGCGTCTTCTCCTCTAGCTCTGCCGTAGCTGCGAATGACTGTGCGCGGCTGACGCTTATGGGGCGCGCGTGCCATATCTAATTGTTGGTAATCGTTGGTGGGTGCAATGATAAAGGGCGACCAGGGATGTGGCTGCTAACTTCATGTGCACTGTCTTCCTTGCCGGGCTGTCTTCCTGCGCCCCTAGGGTTGCAGAGTTAAGAGACAGCGGTCATCGCAGATCACTCACAGAGGCCATCAGTAGTGGACATAAAAATAGGCAGATAATGATGATGAATCTAATTTTCAGAGTTGCGGTGAATCGCGCGGCTGTACGAACCATTCACCTCCGCTGCCAGCGTTCTTCACAATGCTTGCGTTGTGAAAGCGAGTGTTCGAGGTCATCCAGTGAGGTATTTATAGGTTTACATGGTCCATGCTTACTATGTCCACTATGCTTACTATTTTAATTTTCGGTGAATTTTTACTACAATTTATATGGCCACTATAACTAACGTATAGACTCGTGTAAGGGCCACACTTTTCTGTCGCGATTTTGACGAGCCTTTCATGGGACCGGGCTATTTGACCTCATTTTTCCAACTACGAATATGAAATCGGCCGTAAACCTCCGCGATCGCCTCCTCTCGACATCCAGTAGCGACGCGCGAAAGTACGCTGCGCGCGACAATTCGCTGTTGAGCCCGATCAGAATCAGCGCATGGAACGCGATTGCTTCTCGGTTGGATGTCTTTTTTTTTAATATTGGCTGTCAAGTTATGGGTGCGGCCCTTACACGGGTGCGATCCTTACACAGATTTACATGGTAAGAATCTTCCTTCCTGTAATTGTCTTCTACTTCGCTATCACTATAATACTGCTTCGCCTTCCCGGCCAAACTGCACTCTTTTTTATTTTTTTAGTACTTTGAGTCCGAGTATAAGCGCTGCTGCGCATGACTTCTAGACTTCTATTTATTCAGATTTTGAGTGAATATGGCTTGGCATCATTTCGGTTACTGGGTGAAATCTATATACAAGGTGTTTCAGCGAACAGTTTCCAAAATTTTTAAAGATGGCCTGTGGCAGATAGTACAATTCTAGTTCATGAGCTTGTCTACTCGAAGAGGCGGGCATTACTTGTACAAGAAATTGAAATTCATAATCGACTAATAAACAATATTAACCAATAAACTTTTTAGATAATTATCGTATGGCCCAAGTTGCAATTTACAAATTCTACACCCGCCGTGGTTGCTCAGTGGCTATGGTGTTGGGCTGCTGAGCACGACGTCGCGGGATCGAATCCCGGCCACGGCGGCTGCATCTCGATGGGGGCGAAATGCAAAAACACCCGTGTACTTAGATTTAGGTGCACGTTAAAGAACCCCAGGTGGTCCAAATTTCCGGAGTCCCCCACTACGGCGTGCCTCATAATCAGATCATGGTTTTGGCACGTAAAACCCATAATTTTTTTTTTCAATTTACAAATTCTAGCCGTGGAGTGCGGATCCACTTTGAATTAAATCTCAGGCTGACACCGGTGTCGAGATATTCATTCTCTAACTTTAAGGAGAAATGCATTGACGTGCCAGTCACTTTCTCAACAAAACGTCGTTTTATGCATCGAAGCACAAAAGTATGAATGGTGTTGGGACTCGGGTAGCGTTTAGGCCGGTGATGCTTCAGCCAGAAGGATGAGTACGTCCGGGAGTAATAGCGAGGAAACGAGGGTTTATTGTACAGTGGCTCCAAATATGGAAGCCCACTACATGGGATAGCACTTTGAAAGTCTCAGCTCACTACATGTCTGAGCACATATCAGAACACGTCAGGACACACCACTGCACCCAAAGTGTCCCCTTATAAAACATTCGTCTTCCCTAGCTGACCCAACTAGGGAATCAGATGACTTTGATGCGGTCAATCAATTCAAAGAAGACGTAAATCCTGGGCCGCCTTTAATTGATACGAATTACGGTAGCTCTCCACTTCCTAATTACTCCCACACAAGTATGAGGTCTGGCTTCAGTAGCTGTTTCAGATCTATGCTGAAAGCTGCTTTCTGCTTGGATGCGCAACAACCACAGTATCAAATGGGCAGTTGTACACGCTCCATCTGTTTTCAGAAAGTCTAGGCTAAAAGATCCGATGACTCAAGCGCAACGCCAGGCACTAACCCTGTACCGCGCAGTCATGATGCGCTGCGTTCATCCAGCCGCTCGCGAACCAGTTGCCGATTGGCGTTAGCTGCAGGTTCCATCTTGCCGCTGTCATCCAGTCGCTCGTCAATCAGTTGTTGGTGACTGGCGTTGGCTGCAGGGTTCATATCACCAAGGCGATTCAGTTGATCGCGAACCAGATGCCGGTGACTGGTGTTGGCTGAAGGGTTGATCTCACCGCGTCCATCCAGTTGGTCGCGAACGAGATGCCGGCGACTGGCGTTGGCTGAAGGGTCGATCTCACCGTGGCCATCGAGTTGCTCGCGGCTCGGGGCTAGGATTCATCTCACTGCTGCCATCCAGTTTGTTGGGACTCGGGTAGCGTTTAGGCCGGTGATGCTTCAGCCAAAGGGATGAGTACGTCCGGGAGTAATAGCGAGAGAAAAAGAGGGTTTGTTTTACAGTGGCTCCAAATATGGAAGCCCACTCCATGGGAGAGCACTTTGAAAGTCTCACGTCACTACATGTCTGAGCACATCTCAGAACACGTCAGGACACCACTGCACCCAAAGTGTCTCCTGTAATGAAGAAGAGTAATCTGTGCCTCAGCAGCATCGCCACCGGCATGAGCTCATGGTTGCTGTCCTTGGCCGAACGCTTGTGACTGCTACCCGTTCGCCTGCATCCGTTGCTAATAAACATCTTAGCAAGTGGTGGAGTCTGCTGGGTTTCGACCACCCTGGAACTTCGGAGTCGCACTCTACCCCCCATCATGCCCGAGGACGCAAGCGGCACTCCTCCAACTCCTCCAACGGCGCCGCCTACCCTGATTTGTGCCGGCGCCTTGCGTCTGCGAGATCCCCCTATCTTCTCCGGCACAGGATGAAAAAGACGTTGAAGATTGGCTCTCCTCACACGAGCGAGTGAGTGACCATAACCATTGGGACGATGCTACCAAGTTGAGAACCGTAGCCTTCTATCTCTCGGGCGTTGCGAAACTATGGTTTCTAAACCATGAAGGCGAGCTCACTTCGTGGTTGGTCTTGAAAACCACTGTTTACCCAAGTTTTCGGTCGGCCAGCAGTAAGAAAGCTCCGCGCAGAACAGCGTTTGCACACACGATCCCAAGAGATCGGGGAGAATTTCACGAGCTACATTGAGGACATTGTTGACCTTTGCAAACGGGTGAATGCGTCGATGTCAGAGGAGGAGAAGATCAAACATATAATGAAGGGTATTGAGGACGACGCATTCCAAATGTTATTATCGAAGAGTCCTCGCACTGTCGTTGAAGTGATAGAATTGTGTCAGAGTTACGACGAGTTGCGTAGGCAACGGCTTCACACCAGACGTCCCCCTGCGCCCGCCGACTCTGTGTCCAGCCTTGGTGTCAGCGACGACCATGCTACCCGGTTTCTGAAGATTCAGGAATTCGTTCGCGCAGAGGTCACTCGCCAACTATCGTTGATGTCTTGCGTCCCGGAACCACCACCCGCTTTGGCACCTACGATCCGCGACTTCATCCAGGAGCAAGTTTCGCAAGCCATTCATCCAGCACGTGATCCGATTCCAGTCACTGCACCTCTTACGTACGCCGAAGCAGTTGCCCGACCTCACCCACAAACGCTCTCGCCGCCCGCTATGCATCGACCACCGACCTTTTCACCGCCTCCTATGCCATTACCAGATCGACAGCATTTTCCGGCTTCTCAGCCATGAGTCGGAGCTTACCCCCAACAATGGTGCACCTTCGATGACCGTCCAATATGTTTTGCTTGTGGTGGTGCTGGTCATGTGGCGCGCCATTGCCGTCGTCGCATGCTTCCTTTCCCGAACATCTGGCGAGTGTCACCGTTCCCCGCTCAATTTTCATCTTCGCCTTCCAGCCTTCCTACCTTTTCCCTTTGTCCTGATCACTCACCCGCGCCTACCCGCTGCTCACCATCTCCACGTCGTCGCTCGCTTTCTCCGATGCGTCGCCGTGCCGGACCCACCGAGCAGGAAAACTGATGGCCGCAGTTCCCGAGGCACGAACTGCGTCTACGTCGAAATGCTCAAGTCCTCGTCCCTCTCCAGCCAACGTAATTGAAGTGTATGTCGGAGTCGCCGTCCTGGCACTTGTCGATACAGGAGCCGCAGTGTCTGTAATTTCCGCCAAACTCTGTCGCATACTAAAAAAAGTCGCAGTTTCCCCTGAAAGGCGAAGCATCAATTGCGATAGCAAATTTGTAGAGAGCTATACAGAGTAATGATATTAGCTTTATCAGCTGCATAAACTTGGACATGCAGCAGCACCGGCAACACGCAGAACTGTTGTCGACGCCGTCGGCGTTTTGCCCGCGTTCGTTCAAAATGCGTGCGGCGTTGGTGACTGTTGCCGGAGCCTCTGATATAAATAGGCACTTGGTGCCGCAGCTAAACGTCGCCTCCCTTCCCTTCCCCTTCCCCCCCCCTCCCCCACGGCCTCTCGCGCGTTGGAAGAAGGCGCGTTTGCTCTACATATATGGTGATTGTAAAGGAGGAAAGAGACGCCTACTTCTGCAGCCCTTAAGCGAGCACGGCGCAGAACGCGCGTTTGTTCTGCGCCGTGCGTTCACTCCCCGTGAAAGCGCGCGCCCCTCGCGCCCTTTCACTCGCACATACAGCGTTCGGCGCGCGGCGACGATTTCATCTTCATTGACGTCATACGGAACCTCACGGCGACGGCGACGGCGACGCCGACGGCAGAAATCTGCTTTTGAGTGTCCATATAATTGCTATCGCAATAAAAAGTTCTGACGCCTTTATCCGACCTCTCCATTCGAACCGCGACCGCTCAAAACATTACGCCTCTCGCTGCCTGTACTGCGCGAGTCTTCATTCAAGGAGTTCTGTATACCGTCGAATTCGTCGTGCTGCCCTCGTGTTCCCATAATGTTATATTAGGCTGGGACTTCCTTGCCACTAACAACGTCTTTATTGACTGTTGCCACGCCGAACTTGAACTTTCTGCGCTTCACGATTTTGAGTCAATCGACGACCACCCTTCTAGTGATAAACTGTTTGTGTCCGAAGACAATGCCGTTCCTCCGTTCTCTTCCCTGCTTGTCCCTGTGTCGTGCGCCGCTATTTCCGAGGGCACTGTTCTCTTTACGCCCTCTAAAGTGTTCCTTCGCCGCAATTGTTCTTCGCTGCCCTTTGCTCTCCTTACTCTTCGCAGTGGCGCCACGAAGATGCTCGTCTACAATCCCGCGGCGTGCCCTTCACCTTTATTTCATGGCGAATGCCTAGGCCTTGTTCAGCCGGTCGACACCTTTTGCATCTTTGACGCTCCTGCGGCTTATACTCCTTAGCGCACTTTCTTGTGACCCTGCGGTTGATCAGTCCCTCCTCGACGCTTTCAACGGCTCCGTCGACGATGAAACGTCACCTTCACAAAGAAGCCAGCTGCTCACTCTGCTGCAGAAGTTCCGCGCCTCTTTTGACAGCCCTGCTTCCGGTTTGGGTCGCACATCAACCGTTTTTCACCAGATAGATACCGGCAGTCATGCACCTCTACGGCAACGCCCTTATCGGGTATCCGCCTCGGAGCGCCGTGTAATTGATGACCAGGTTGATGACATGCTCAAGCGCGGCATTGTACAGCCTTCGAACAGTCCCTGGGCGTCACCGGTCGTTCTAGTTAAGAAAAAGGATGGCTCTATTCGGTTCTGCGTCGACTACCGACGTCTGAACAAGATAACGCGCAAGGACGTTTACCCGTTACCGCGCATCGACGACGCCCTCGACTGTTTGCAGGGCCCGGGGTTCTTTTCTTCGCTGGATTTACGTTCCGGATACTGGCAAGTTCCTATGGCACCATCTGCTCGACATAAAACAGCATTTGTGACACATACGGATTATATGAATTTACCGTGATGCTTTTCGGCCTGTGTAACGCTCCAGCCACTTTTGAGAGGATGATGGATAATATTTTACGCCGCCTCAAATGGAACACATGTCTCTGCTACCTGGACGACGTCGTTGTCTTTTCCGCCGATTTCCATACACATCTCAGCCGTCTCGAGCACGTTCTGAAATGTCTCACTGACGTGAGACATCAACTCAACTTTAAAAAATGACGTTTTGGTGCCCGAAAGCTCACCATTCTTGGCCATGTTGTCTCGCGAGACGGCATTCTTTCGGACCCGGCCAAGCTCCGCGCCGTCGCTGACTTTCCAAAACCGAAGAAGTTAAAGGAGCTTCGAAGTTTACTTGGTTTATGCTCGTATTTCCGACGTTTCATCCGAAATTTCGCATCCATAAGTGCACCCCTGACAGACCTTCTAAGCGGCGACAACGAACTTTCGGCTTGGTCACCCGCCTGCGATGACGCCTTCACGAAATTACACCGCCTGCTAACCTCGCCACCTATCCTCCGCCACTTCGACCCTGCCGCCCCCACCGAGGTCCACACCGATGCCAGCGGCGTCGGACTCGGTGCCGTACTCGCGCAACGGAAGGCGGGGTTCGATGAATATGTCGTTGCCTACGCGAGCCGAACTCTTACAAAAGCCGAACGGTTACAGAGAAAGAGTGCTTAGCCATTATTTGGGCCCTTGGGAAATTCCGCCCTTATTTGTATGGTCACACTTTCGACGTCATCACTGACCACCACGCCCTTTGTTGGCTGTCCACTCTCAAGGACACATCTGGCCGACTTGCTCGCTGGGCCCTTAAGCTACAGGAGTACGACATCCGCGTTCTTTACCGTTCTGGCCGCAAACACACGGACGCTGACGCCCTTTCTCGATCACCGGTCGCAGCTGACAACGCTTGCCTATCCGCCCTTGAGCCCGCACTTACATCACATGCACTGCACAACATGCCGTCGGAGCAGTGCAAGGATCCCTGGATCAGTGCTCTCATCACCATCCTTTCTGATCGATCCACCTCTTCACCATCTCGCGCTCTTCGCCGCCAGGCTACCCACTTCTGCATTCGCGATGGCCTTCTTTATCGTCGTAATTACCTTTCTGACGGACGCAAGTGGCTTCTTGTGATACCCCGACATCTCCGTGACCTTATCTGCGACGCTTTCCACGCCGACCCGCAGTGCGCGCATGCCGGCCTCTTCAAGACCTACGCTCGACTACGCCTCCGATTTTATTGGCGCGGCATGTATACCTACGTGCGAAAGTTCGTTCGCTCCTGTACTCAGTGCCAACGCCGTAAATTACCTCCCGGACAAGTCTACCCGTCACAACTCCTTCCTTGCCCTAGTCGTCCCTTTGATCGTGTTGGTATTGACATATACGGACCGCTACCATCCTCTCCAGCAGGGAACCGCTGGATTATTGTTGCCGTGGATCACTTGACCCGTTATGCTGAAACCGCCGCTCTGTCGACTGCCACCGCCCGCGACGTTGCATCGTTTCTGTTACACCATTTCGTTCTGCGCCACGGTGCCCCTCGCGAACTTCTGAGTGATAGAGGCCGAGCCTTTCTTGCCGATGCTTTGAAGGCACTACTCGACGAATGCCGAATCATTCACCGCACAAGTACAGCGTACCATCCGCAAACTAACGGCATGACAGAACGCTTCAACCGTACTATTGGTGATATGCTATCAATGTACGTCGCCTCTGATCATTCAAATTGGGACCAAGTTCTCCCTTTCGTGACGTATGCGTACAATACTGCGGCCCAAGCAACTACTGGATTTTCCCCGTACTTTCTCCTATATGGCCGAGATCCATCTAATACGTTCGATACAATTCTTTCATATCGACCTGATGCGTCCGAAAGTACTCCGCTGTCTGAAGCTGCTCGACATGCTGAGGAATGCCGCCAGCTTGCCCGCTCTTTTTCCACCGAGGACCAGTGGCAGCAGCAATCCCGTCAACCTGCCGACCGTTCCGCACCAACATTTTCCCCTGGCTCTCTGGTCTGGCTTCGGGTACCCGCTACCACACCCGGCCACTCCGCAAAACTTGTCGCAAAATACCTCGGACCCTACCGCGTTCTGGAGCCAACGTCCTCCGTCAATTACCTCGTGGAGCCCCTCAAGCCACCGACAGACCTGCGCAATCGCGGCCGCGAACTTGTCCACGTCTGTCGCATTAAGCCGTACTACGACCCAATTGTAGTGTCTTCGCCTTAATCCGCCAGGATGGCGCCTTTTTCGGTGGAGGGCGATTGTAATGAAGAAGAGTAATCTGTGCCTCAGCAGCATCGCCACCGGCATGAGCTCGTGGTTGCTGTCCTTGGCCGAACGCTTGTGACTGCTACCCGTTCGCCTGCATCCGTTGCTAATAAACCTCTTAGCACTTCTTATAAAACATTCGTCTTCCCTAGCTGACCCATCTAAGGAATCAGATGACCTTGATGCGGCCAATCAGAGGGGTCGTATTGTTCACTGAACTCCGCCTCTACTGTTGCACCTTCGAAGCAAGGACGAGGCAATCCGGAAACAGGGGGTTGACACTCCTTCCACGAAAGTCGGTGACTTAGTTTCTTGCCCTCCGACGGTCATCTTGCCAGGGTCGGGAGAATGGCCTTAACGCTAATCCCCGCTTCTAACGAAGGGTGGCGGCTTTGGTCGGTCGCTTCTAAGTGAGCTTCTTTGTCATCGCGTCACTGCCGGTGTCGCGCCACGTCGCCAGGTAGGCGGCCGCTGATGAAGGGGGTGGAATCGGGGGAAGCACCCAAAGATTGCGCACTCCCGAGTTGGGGCGCTTGTTTGCCCGACTCGTCGGTGTCGGGGACTGTCGCCTTCCGGGCGACGCCGATGAAAGGGCCTGCCTCGATGGGAAATAATCAAAGAATGCGCCCGGCCGATTCGGGACGCAACAATGGATATATAAATTATGAGGTTTTACGTGCCAAAACCACGATCGGATTATGAGGCACGCCGTAATTGAGGACTCTGGAAAATTTTAGACCACCTGGGGTTCTTTAACGTGCACCTAAATCTAAGTATACGGGTGTTCTAGTATTTCGCCCCATCGAAATGCAGCCGCCGTGGCCGTGATTTGATCCCGCTACCTCATGCTTAGCAGTCCAATACCTATAGCCACTAAACAACCACGGCGCGTAAGCGCAAAAGTAACTGGAACGCCAATGAATTTCTCCGCAATGTTCGGGAATTAATATCTCGAAACAGGTGCCATCCTGAGAATTAGTTCCTAGTGCATCCGCCTTGCAAATTCCACGGCTAGAATTTGTAAATTGCAACACGGGCCATAAGTTATTATGTTAAAAATCTAATTGGTGATTTTTTAATTAGTCGATTATGCATTTCAATTTTTTGTGCAAGTAATGTCCACCTCTTCGAGTAGACCAGCTCATGAACTAGAATTGTGCTATCTGCCGGCAACCCTTAAAAACTTGTTGAAAGTGTTTGCTTTAACACCCCGTATTTATGGCCTCTGCATGCAAGAGGCGATGTTTCCATCCCTAATGCGTAAATGTTGTAAATAATTAGAAGGGCTTTTTTTCTTTTATTTTGTCGCCAGTCGTTAGCATTGCCTACTGGAAAGAGAATCAATATTGAGACACATATCACTCACGTGCTTTTCACACGCCCTTGATAGAAGACTCTGCCGAAGGGGTCACTGAAGTCTGCAGGTTTTTTTTTTTTTTTCAGGGTCCAAAAAGCACGGCAAAGTAATTTGAAGTGAGGTCAACATAGATCAACATATATTCATTCTCTAGGTATAGGCTATCCATTTAGTTGGCTACCTCTTTCTCTTTAAAAAATATAATAAACTTTGTCCTTTGTAAATACTTAAATATTTTAAAAAATGTGTAAATATTAAAAAAATGTTTTAATGCTAAAGTGAGGAAACACGGATGAGGTGCGTCTAATGCGCTTGTCCTCCTATTGTCAGGATTTGCCGAAATAAAGCGAAAGTATAAATTAAAAGCCGTGTACGTCCGCGCCAACAATGGTGCCTTAAGTTTTTGCCACAGCAAAAGTGAAAATGTACGTGGAGGCAACGCAAGAGAATCCTCAAATTATGTGGGTAACAGAAATCCTGTATTGACATTTTAGGGGCGGGGTGCGGGGGTACGCTACAGATTTCCGCCCCTCCACCCGGGAATATTTTGGAGGGGGCTCGAGCCCCGGAGCCCCCCCCCCCCCCCCTCCGTAGTCGGCGCCTATGGTTAAGGGCCCCGTATGGCAGAAAATCCGACGTCGGCGGCGTTCTTTTTTAGCGAAAATTTCCGTATATATATATATATATATATATATATATATATATATATATATATGACGCAGTAGCAAACGTTAACAACTGTTTCACGTCAGAAGTAGTGGGGACAGCAGACACGTTTCTGGGCCATCTCGACATCGATTCTGAACTGTCCACCGATAGCCAGACAGCACTGCGCAAGCTCTTGCTTGAATTCAGGACCTGCTTCGCACATTCTTCCAAGGTACGCCAGGCTTCCATCACTAAACACAGGATCATCACGTACGAAGACGCATGCCCGATACACCAGCAGCCTTACCGCGTGTCGGCAAAAGAACGCGAAGGCATACGTACGCAAGTCCGGGAGATGCTTGACGATGGCGTTATCGAACCTTCCAACTTCCCGTGGTCGTCTCCGGTCGTTCTTGTCAAAAAATCACAGCATATCCACGGGGTGAATGATGATGAGTGGGGCGAAGCTCCGGGGGATCATTCGGGTAAACCACAGCTACGGACGAGAGATAAAGAGAGCGCGCGTCGGGAACGAACGCCCTTGTGCACCGCAGCGCCCCTAGCTATGGACGAGAAAGAAAGAGAGCGCGCGTCGGGAACGAGAGAAAGAGAACGCGCGTCGGGAATACAGTGTACTTAGATTGTACTAGAATATGGTCGAGTGGGACGAGCGGATGGGGCGGCGCATGCTTTGCAGTGAGGCGCCCGACGTGGAAAAATACTGGGGCGGCGCTGCGGTCGAAGTGGATTGGGCCGCATCAAGGTCGCGCCGTTGGAAACTGCTGGCGATACTGCTCGGCAGGGTCATTCGTACTACTTCGCGCGCTGGTACTTGCGTTCAGACTGATCAAATGGGGTTCATAATTGCATATGACATGTATTTATGCCTTAAGAATAAAATCCTTTCCTTTCTCTTCTTTATTTATTTTTTTATTATTTTCTAATGCCGATAGGTGATTGCGCGTGCATTGGGGCCGCAGTGACGGCTTTCATTCTACTATGTTATTGTACGGTTCCCTTTGGAGAAAAAATATTTTTCTCGTCCTTCAAGCAACATGTCTCTCTCGTGTGTATTGTTGCGCATATAGTTTTCTATCAGTAGGTCTTGCGAAACGCAGACGAAGCAACATACGTAACCTTCCTGCTTGCCGCTTCAAACAAGTATACAGCCTATCTGCCCCATCCGGCGCCTTGTACTTAGATTTACGGGACGCATTGGTATAGATTTAAAGAAAAAGAGTAAACTGCAGTGCAACATTCCATTCAACTTTCCGCCTTTCTCGCTTAACAGAATGCGGAGTAATTGGTACGGGGTCATTTATTGCAGTCGCACCTCGAGCGCGGAAAACGGTTGTAGTTAGCCATTCTATATGCTAATCTTTGGCCGTAAGCCGTACGTGGAATTTTTTTTTCCAGTCGATACTTCAAAAAAGAAAGAAAAGATAGAAAGCCTGCGCGGTAGCCTAATTAGTGCCTATATCGTGGATACGGCGCTGCGCTGCTAAATTGGAGCTCGCGGGTTCAATCGAGATCGCGGAATTCGATGGGAACGAAATGGAAAAAGACTCATGTACTTCTATTTAGGTGCAAGTTAAAGAACCCCAGGTGGCAAAAACTAAACCGGGTGCCTCATAATGATATCGTGGTTTTGCCACGTAAAACCCAAGAATTTGCTTATATTAAAAGAAGAAAAAAGCAGGTGGCTGCGTTATTCGGCTTATTTCTGGGGGTGTAAACAGCATAAATTATTGTCGAGTCTGATTTCCGAGAAAAACATGTTACGCTTAGCCTATATTTTATGCGTAAATGTAATGCCGTTCCCAAATGTATGACCGCTCAACGCTGCAGCCTGTATATTATAAACGGCTGTGTTCAGTTATCCGGTGCACTATCATAACGACTATAATGAAACAATTAAAGGAACGGCATGTCTCACATACACGTAGAGATACGTGCAGATCTGTTGCGTTCGTTGAAGAAGATAAGTGGGGTACCCCATGGGGCACTCAGTTTTAATGGGTTGCAAACATGGTGAGACTGTCAAAAATTCTTTTCTGAGTCAAGTTAGCAGATTTACAGGCTGCCCCAAAACGGGGCGTTTATATTGAATGAGAGCTAGGAACTTGTTAATCAGGACTTATTAACACCCGTCCGTTAATTCTCTCAAGAACTGCGCCTCTGCGCAACAACCACGACTCTCCGGCAGTAAAATCATTCGGAATAACAGTCCTCACTTGCATGCAGTCACTCAGCTTTGAGATTTCAATAGTGCTGTTATGTGTTACATTCGAACGGAAATGACTATTCGGCCTCGTGCAGTATAACAACACACACACACACACACACACACATATATATATATATATATATATATATATATATATATATATTGTGGAGATGGGTTTGCACAAGGCTTACCCTACGAGCGACAGTCAGGAAAGGGCACGACGCTCCTCCACTCCGCAACGCACAAAGGCGCTACGGCAGGGTTCGTCGACTCTCCGACACGGCGCAGAGAAGGCTCCGGAGTCAGATCGCCAAAAAACACGGGTTTATTCACCCAAGATACAGCTCAGTGCTACAGTCACGGCGCTTACGGGCCAAGGCTCGCCGCAAGACCGATCGAGTACGCGCGCCCGCTGCGCTAGGGCTAACCGGGTAGCGGTCCGCCAAGCACGATAACGAGGAGTCGCGAGAACAAAGGTCTCATGTAACCACCTCGTTGCGAGCCTGTGAGCCTCTCCCGAGTCCCGCGGCGAGGAAGCGCTCAGCGGACGAGAGCTCGGGTGGAGAGGGTGCCCGGGGGCCGCCGCGCGGGAGGCCAATCAGGGCGCGTCCCGGTGACGTGTTCTCGCGGGGCAAGCCCAATTCCGGGGGGGAGAAGCACGGTTTGCGCGGGAAAGTAAGTCCGGCGCGCTAGCCGTGTCCGCCATGTTGCCGTTACGGCGGCGGTTCCCGGGGATCGAGCTAAGCGCCGCGCGCGAGCTGGGGGACGAGGCGCAGGAAGGCACCTCGATCCCCACATTCCCCCCTCCTAAAGACCGAGGCCAGCCTCCTAAGTGGCTGACCGAGGCCGAGTGGCAAGGTTGACTCAGCCAAAGAGGGCTAAGCCAACGGGGCAAAGTCCAAGAGGGTGTAGTCGTCTTCCTCAGGACCACGACAGGGAGAAAGGGGCCCCAGCAGTCCGAAAGGCGAAGACGTCGCTTCTCTTGACACAAAGCCAGGGGTTTGCCTTGGCCACCAAAGTTCCGCACACTGGAAGGACCCCCTGCCAGGTGGAAGAGTCAGCAGCCCAGGAAGGACGGGGCAGGGCAGCACCATGGTTCAGCCAGCAACACTCGAGGTCTGCCGGACTGGAGCAGCCAGGAACGCGCGAGGCGTGGCTGCCATTTCGGCGCAGTAGCCACCACAGAAGTCACTGGGCTCCCCGGATTGCGCAGGAACAGCAGGCCGGGATAAGCGGCAGCCAGGCCAGCAGCGGCAGCCGGAGTGACCCTCCTCGGCCAGGGGTCAGCGCCTGATTGGGGACCAGCCACAATTAGCGGCAGCCTAGGCAGCCGGAGGCAAGGCTGGCACGGGTTCGTGGCCCCCAGAGACAGGACTCATTCATGGCGGAAGGACCAGGAGCAGCAGGCCTTGAGGTCGGCAACAGGCTGGCATGGTAAGACCAAGGACAGCCGGCTTCGTGGTCAGCAAGACTGGTGGCACAGTGGAGCCAGGCGCAGGGAGCAGACTGGACGACACAAGGTGAAAGACAGGAATGCCCCCCGGCATAGCCGGCGTGCCAAGGAAGTTGCCCGCCTGACTGACAGCCCAAAAAGGTGCGTTTGCCAGGCTGAGGCTTGGGCAACACATAAGAGGGTATATTAGGCCACATGGGCCTGTCACCGCTTCGATGTGCGCCCTTGCACCGTAGCTACATTTCTCCATTCACCGGCATGGTAGGGAATGAAGTCCAGCTACCTGCTAGGGGGAGAAAGCTGACTAGGCGCGTCATAAGGCGGGTGAGCACGAGAGGGTATATTAGGCCAAAATGGCCTGTCAGCACTTCAACGTGTGCCTTCGCACCGTAGCTGTGTCTCTCCGTTCATCGGCGTGGTAGGGAATAAAGTCCGGCTACCAGCTGGTGGGAGAAAACCTGCCTAGGTGCGTTTCCGTAGGTTGTACCGGTGGCATGGCCTGGGACCAGCCGTATCACGGTTTGCCTGCGGTTCGTTGACCGCCTCCCCCTCTCCCCAGTCGTTGCTACGGGCAACGAAAGGTTTGAGGTCCGAGACGTGAACTGGACCGCCGACTGGTCTCCCTTGGGAGTCAGCCAGCTTGTATACCAGAGGGGGCATTTTGGTCTCCACTCGGTACGGGCCCAACCATTTGGCCGACAGGGAGGCAGAGATGCCTTTGGCGGCGTCACTCAAGACATGGTTGCGTCTGAGGACGAGATCGCCGACACCATAGTGCACGTCCCTATGTGACCGGTCGTACTGGGCTTTTTGTCCAGCTCACGCTTTTGCCAGGTTGGAACGGGCCAGGTCAAGGGCCGCGTCCATCCGTGAGCGCAGTTCCGCCGCGTAGCCGGAAAGGCCGGCTTTCGTGGCGCACGCCCTGCTGCCGGTCCGCAGAACGCGGTCCATGGGGTTTGGCAGCTCTCTCCCGAAGTTGAGGAAAGCGGGCGTGTACCCAGTCGAACGGTTCACCGTGGACCGCAAGGAGAAGCCTATCTCGTTAAGACAGACATCCCAATCCCTATGTTGCTGGGCAAAGGCCGCGAGCAAGGGCTTGTGGTTCCGGTTAATCCGTTCTGTCGGGTTGGCCTGTGGGTGATACGTGGTTGTCTTGCGGTGCTTAATGCCAAAGGCAGCACACGCATCCACGAACATCTTGGCCGTGAAGTAGGACGCGTTGTCCGTTATCAGCTCCGCCGGAAAGCCAAAGCGGTTAAACAATACCAGGAATTAGGGACATTTCGTACAGTTTCCTTTTTTCGCCACCACGTGGCGTATCGACCTTAAAGAATTCGAAATTCCCGCTATGACGTATGCTATGACGCACAACTACAGAAAGCGCAATAAAAAGAAACACACCCTGAAGCTGTCGCTTCACCTCGGTGCTTGGAAACGAGCGCGCTTGCTTGCTGACAGCTACTTGCTCTACTGACAATGAATCGACGGTTTTGCTAGACACCTGGCCAGAAAGCTCGTCCGCATTCTGGAGAGATGTCTGGCCGAGATAAAGGCCCCCGCGAAGCTTCCGTTGAATATATATTTTTTTCTTGAGCAGACTTTTTATTTATGCACCACTGTGGCCACGGTCTTGCATATACGTCAGGGTTCTGATTCGTGGGTTTCCTATGGAACTGGCGTGATCCATTGTTTAAGAGGAAGCTTTAGCTCGGGCCTATCTTTGATGCCGGATTCTCAAATACACGTAAAATGCAGGAATGCTTTTATGAGAAAACCGCTGAACCGATGTGAATGAAATGTGTTGCATTAAGAGGAAAAGATAAAGTGCAGAGACTGCAGCAAATAGAATTTTCGTTTATGTAGTGTAATGTTTTCAAAGAATCGCAGGATGTTCATAAATTTGAAAAAAAATACAAGCATGAAGTTTCCAAATCCGCAAAAACAAATATGGCATTTCTATAAGCTGCACCCGTTGGAACATCAAAAGCGAACAATTTTTTTTGCTATACCTTAAAACTTACGTGAATTTGTTATAATGTTTGGAAGGGTTTTGCAAATGCAACATTCACAACATAGCGGTATATTTCAGGATAGTGTATGATATATGATTGCTATTTGCTTTGGATGCATTATTAGGTGCAGTTTACAGAATTCCGATATTATTTTTAGCTGCTGAGGTACATAGCTCTATAAGTCAAGTTTTCTTTTTCGAAATTTGGCAATTCTTTAAAATTTTACGTAAAAAAAGTAGACGGCCTATAATAAAATATCCCTTTCTGCAATCACTACATTTTAACTTTGTTTTCTAAATTCAACATAACTCATAAGATTTGGTGGATCGGTTGCTCTGATAAACTATTGCCGATTTTCCATGTATTTCGATAGGAGCCCCCAAGCTCAATGTTCCCCCTAAGTTCGAGCTTGAATAATTTACTTGTTGGCAAGATACGTTTGTAAACGTGTGATCGTGGCCTAATGAGCTAGAGCACCGGCGTACTGAGCTCAACGGCCGAGGATATGTTTGTAAAGCGTCTTGGGAAGGAATAGGAGAAAAGAAAGGGAGAAGGCTGGTATGTTATTCAGAAGCGTGTCTGGTTGGCTAAAAATTACTAAATGCTTTGGTCGTGATACCACCTAAGGTTCCATCAGCATAATTTCTATTTCATTCCGCTAGTATTGTGCAATTATTGTCAATCAATCGAGATTAGAACACCGGCGTCATGGCATTGTATTCCGTCGCAATTATTTATTGCCATCACTTCAGAATCATCTCATCGTCGTCATGCCGTCGTCCTCATATGCCTTCGTCGTTCTATCGACATCATTCCTACCTCGTAATTCCATCGTTGTCACTGCATGCACCGTCGGCCTGCGATCCTTGTTCTACCATCGTGAGGTAACATTGGCGAGCGATGGTCATAACAAAGCCGTTCCATGAGGGAGACAGTGCATGGCCGCATATAGCCGAATCACTTGAAACATCAGGGGAAACACTACGGATTCTAAATAAAGGTGTCTTAGCTAACACGGTGTGTCGCTTCTAGCTCGCTAGATTGTGTGAATGTTAAACGCATTAACTTCGATAATCATCTTAACATGGGTTCTGCAGGAATTCTTTTGTCTTCGCGACACTAACGAACTCTTGTCCGCATTGTTCCCAGCCTATTAACACCTCGAATTCCTAGAGGTGATCGTGCTCAGGCATGTGATGAACGACCCGAAGTTTGATGGAGGTAGCGGTATGATTTCGACAGCGGCGCCGCCCATCGACCAGGAGAAACACATTTGGGTGGGTGGGAATAGCGGCGAAAGGCACACTTCAAGAGTTGCTAGGCATCACAGATTCGAATCAACCTGACAAGAGTTAGAAATATATATGCATTGCAGTAGCGCTAAAGAAATGGAAAACTATTGGATTGGTGTGAGACTCGCTGCAAAAACATTCATTAGACTGTTTCAGGTATCCGAGCTATCCTTAACAGGAATCAATGAGATGAGCTTCGATAGAGCTCGTTACATTTGTCAAAAGCGGAAGACGTGCCTAGAGGCTGAGTCGACTGCAATATTTTGTTGCTGCACAAAAATATCTAGATTTTCAGCGCGATCATTTTAAAGGAAAAACAAAAATTAAATAAGTTTTCAAGAATTACTTAGAGTACCTCGATAAAATTGTAGCAAATAAATTCTGAAAAGCTCATTTGCAACTTTTTTGTATCTTAAGGCACAGGGCAACTTACTACTGGTTTCCATTAATTTGCTTCGTTATATTTTCAAGCGAGTTGAATATTCTGCCGTAGGTTATTTCACAATTAGCCCAACTATGTAGACTGAGACTTTCAAGTGTATATTGTTCTTAGACAAATGCTTTAAGTCTACGCGGATGCTGCAAAATTTCTCAACATTGGGGAGGGGAACGTGAAAAACAAAATAGAAATGCAGAGCACTTTATTGCCTCAATAAATTTTTATTTTGAATGCTATTTCCACTCGTTAAGTGGCTCGACCCTCGTGTTCGCAGCCTTGTATATGTTTTTGTAGCGCTAGGTGCGTTGTCTGCGAATTTACGTGAATAAGCAAGGACATCATACTTTAATGTGGGCGGAGAAAAAAAACAAGGAAAGCCTACGTTGTAGATGCACTGTACTGAAACACAATTAGACAGAGTCTAAATTTGCATATATTTCTAAACAAGGATGCCTAAATTGTCGATTAAAAATGACATAATTATAATGAAGCCGAATAAAGCAATAAAAATGGAATGTCCCGTGCGAAAATATGATGAGCGTTAGCCTTGTGGGTCAACAATTTCGGTTTAATGAAAAAAAAGCTTCTAGTGGCCGTGTATTATCGTATTCCTGAAACCCAGTAACCAGCGTATCTAAATTTACATTCGCGCCGAAATTATTGGCTCGAGTTCCATCACTGTATCCGAATGACTATATGAGATTCAACAGTGAGATTAAATGGCGGGCCGCGGCGTGTATGGTAGTGTTCACCTATGCCTTCGCTATAGTATGTTGCCGCACTCTTTAAAGCACGAGCATGGTGATCAACCGATGTGCTTTTCTACAACTTCATCTCTAAATGTAAGCCGGGGTTCTGCCACTCCCGGTGGTTGTTAGCCCGATCCCTCCCTATTTTCTTCACTGTCGATTGTATGGTTTGTTTTCATACCAAATATTCACATATTAATCTGTGCGTGTTCGGCTAGTAATGAAATGTTTATTTCTCTCACAGTTAAATTGTGAAGTAACCAGCAAGAAGGGATGCAGGGCAAAAACCTGCTTTGATGCAGCTTGAAGACCGCCAGGTGGCCGTTGATCACATGACAGTATTTTCACAATAATGGAGAAATCGAGCTAGCTTCGTAAAGGCAAAAAGGCTAATGGGTCGAACAGAACCGGGCCGGCCAAAGTATGGTACTTCCGGGCTCACGTCCGGCCCGGACTTGAAAAACCGGCCCGTGCAGTGCTCTACTTCAGATAGTCTGACCAGCAGATTCCCATACCGTCACATAGTAGTGACGTTGAAGTAAACAGTCGTAAAACTGTGTATGACGAAACTGATTCTTTATTGGGTGAACATGTGCCCACAAAAGCAAGCTACACTTGAAGCACAACGAAAGCGGCGAATACAGTTGGCGATCGTCGAAATCTGATCAGCGGCGAAACGCGTCGGCTTTTATACATGAGTCATTGAAGGCCCCAGAATAATCCCTGGTACCCGCACGTCTTCCAGAAAGTTCTAGATACTTCGCGTCGCTCATAAAATCAGGGGCGCGATCTTGTACGCGTTCCAAAATTGAACGGAGGCAGCCCCCCTCAATCCGTTCCATCGAGCCGCACATGATTGGTCAATTTCAACCGCGACGTTCAAATTGACCAATCGTGTGCGGCTCGATGGAACGGAACGCCTCCGTTCGATTTTGGAACGCGTACAAGATCGCGTCCCTGATTACATGAGCGTCGGTGACAAGAGACAACGGATAGAAGCATCGATAACGTTCGAGAAACTTCCGATACATGCAGGCGCGTCCTGTGCCTAGCGAGAACGTTTAACGTTTGTTAGCCGGTGAAAAGCGGTCACCGGTGAAAGATAAACATGTATACGTGTCAATATGATTATTGTCACGTAGTAGTGACGCTGAAGAAAACAGTCGTAAAACTGTGTACGACGAAACTGGTTGTTTATTGGGCGAACCTGTGCCCACAAAATCAAGGTACACTCAAAGCACAACGATAGCGGCGAACACAGTCGGCGATCGTCGAAAATCTGATCAGCGGCGAAACGCGTCGACTTTTATACCTGAGTCATCGAAGGTTCCAGATTAATCCCTGATGCCCGCGTGTCTTCCAGAAAGTTTTAGACAATTCGCGTCGGTCATACAATCAGATAACATAAGCGTCAGTGAAGACAGGCAACGGAAAGAAGCATCGATAACGTTCTAGAAACTTCCGATACAGGCGCGTCCTGCGCCGAGCGATAACGTTTAACGTTTGTGAGCCGGTGAAGAGCGGTCACCGGTAAAAGATAAACAAGTACACGTGGCATTACCCTCCCCTTAAAAAAACATCGTCCCGATGCTACTAACAAACACGAGTCCGAAAACATAAACCACGTGTAATAAAGACAATAAAAAATAACAAAGCAACGAAGTACCTAAGTTCGTCAGCGGGCGTAGAAAGGCTTAAGACGCACCACGTGGATGACTTCGGGTCGTGCGCGGCGCCGCTGTGATTGCGAAATGCCGTCTGGCACGACCTCGTAGTCCAGTGCGCCAATCCGTCGGATAATCTTGTAGGGTCCGAAATAGCGTCGTAATAGTTTCTCGCTAAGTCCTCGCCGGCGTATCGGAGTCCAGACCCAAACACGGTCGCCGGGCTGGTACTCGACGTAGCGTCGTCGAAGATTGTAGTGTCGGCTGTCGGTTCTCTGCTGGTTCTTGATGCGCAGCCGGGCGAGCTGTCGACCTTCTTCGGCACGCTGTAAATAGGTGGTAACGTCGAGATTTTCTTCGTCGGTGACGTCCGGTAGCATGGCGTCAAGCGTCGTTGCTGGGCTCCTTCCGTAGAGCAGGTTGAACGGCGCAATGTGCGTCGTTTCTTGCACGGCCGTGTTGTATGCGAAGGTCACGTACGGAAGGATGGCATCCCACGTCTTGTGTTCGACGTCGACGTACATTGCCAGCATGTCGGCGATGGTCTTATTTAGCCGCTCGGTGAGGCCATTCGTCTGCGGGTGGTAGGCGGTGGTCCGGCGATGGCTTGTCTGGCTGTATCGCAGGATGGCTTGAGTTAGTTCTGCCGTAAAAGCCGTGCCTCTGTCGGTGATGAGGACTTCTGGAGCACCGTGACGCAGGACAATGTTCTCAACGAAGAATCGGGCTACCTCGGCGGCACTGCCTTTGGGCAAGGCTTTTGTTTCGGCGTAGCGGGTGAGGTAGTCAGTAGCTACGACGATCCATTTATTCCCGGACGTCGACGTCGGAAAAGGCCCCAGTAAGTCCATCCCGATCTGCTGGAACGGTCGGCGAGGTGGTTCGATCGGCTGTAGAAGTCCGGCTGGCCTTGTCGGCGGTGTTTTGCGTCGTTGACAGTCTCGGCATGTCCTTACGTAATGGGCGACGTCGGCAGAGAGGTGAGGCCAGTAGTATTTTTCTTGTATCCTCGAGAGCGTGCGGGAAAAACCGAGGTGTCCAGCCGTTGGGTCGTCATGGAGAGCTTGCAGAACCTCTGGACGCAATGCTGAGGGTACCACGAGGAGGTAGTTGGCTCGGAGAGGCGAAAAGTTCTTCTTTAGGAGAATGTCGTTTTGCAAGAAAAACGACGCCAATCCTCGCCTGAACACCTTCGGCACAGTGATGGTCTTGCCTTCCAGGTAGTCTACAAGGCTCCTTAGTTCCGGGTCGGCTCGCTGTTGTTCGGCGAAATCGTCGGCACTGATGGGTCCCAAGAAAGTGTCGTCATCCTGGTCGTCCTGTGGCGGTGGTTCGACGGGGGCGCGAGACAAGCAGTCGGCGTCAGAGTGCTTTCGGCCGGACTTGTAAACGACGGTGATGTCGAATGCTTGAAGTCTCAGACTCCATCGTGCGAGGCGACCTGAAGGATCCTTCAAGTTAGCTAGCCAACACAAGGCGTGGTGGTCGCTTACAACTTTAAAGGGCCTGCCATAGAGGTAGGGGCGAAACTTTGATGTAGCCCAGATGATGGCGAGGCACTCCTTTTCTGTTGTGGAATAATTTGATTCCGCCTTCGATAGCGACCGGCTAGCGTAACTTACAACCCTTTCTAGTCCGTCAGTCCTCTGCACAAGCACGGCGCCGAGTCCTACGCTGCTTGCGTCGGTGTGGACTTCGGTGTCGGCGTTTTCGTCGAAATGCGCAAGAATGGGCGGTGATTGCAGGCATCGCTTCAGTTCTTCAAATGCTTCGATTTGCGGCGTCTCCCACTTGAACTCGACGTCGGCCTTCGTGAGGTACGTCAGTGGCTCGGCGATCCGTGAAAAATTCCTGACGAAGCGCCTGTAATAGGCGCACAGTCCAAGAAATCTACGCACTGCCTTCTTGTCATCGGGCGGAGGAAAGTTGGAGATGGCCGCAGTTTTCTGAGGGTCGGGGCGCACTCCAGACTTGTTGATGACGTGGGCCAAAAACAAGAGCTCCTCATATGCGAAGCGGCACTTTTCTGGCTTTAACGTGAGTCCGGAGGTTTTGATTGCTTGAAGAACTGTTTCAAGGCGCCGCAGGTGTTCTTCGAAGCTTGAGGAAAACACAACGACGTCGTCCAAATACACGAGGCAAGTCTGCCACTTCAAGCCTGCCAGTACTGTATCCATGACGCGTTGGAAAGTCGCAGGTGCCGAGCAAAGACCAAACGGCATGACCTTGAACTCGAACAGTCCGTCTGGTGTTATAAAGGCAGTCTTCTCCCGGTCTCTCTCGTCGACTTCGATTTGCCAGTAGCCGGTTTTGAGGTCCATCGACGAAAAATACTTTGCGTTGTAGAGTCGATCCAAGGCGTCGTCAATCCGTGGGAGGGGGTATACGTCCTTCTTCGTGATCTTGTTGAGGCGACGATAATCGACGCAGAAACGTAGGGTTCCATCCTTCTTCTTCACTAACACCACGGGGGACGCCCACGGACTCTTTGACGGCTGGATGATGTCGTCGCGTAGCATTTCGTCGACTTGTTGCTTTATGGCCTCGCGTTCGCGCGCCGAAACTCGGTACGGGCTCTGACGAAGTGGGCGGACATATTCGTCGGTTATGATGCGGTGCTTGGCGACAGGGGTTTGTCGAACTTTTGACGACGACGAGAAGCAGTCCTTGTACTGCAGGAGCAGAGCTTTTAGCTGTTCTTTCTTATGATTGGGAAGGTTCTGATTGATGTCGAAAGTTGGTTCAGGCACCACAGCCACCGCCGAAGGCGCACCAGAATCCGTGAATGCGAAAGCACTGCTGGCTTGTACTATTTCGTCGATGTGGGCGACCGTGGTTCCTTTGTTAATGTGCTTATATTCGTGGCTGAAGTTCGTAAGCATCACTCTTGCTTTTCCTTCACATAGTTCAGCTATGCCTCTAGCGACGCAAATTTCACGGTCGAGCAGTAAGTGATGATCGCCCTCGACGACGCCCTCCATGTTTGCAGGCACTTCGGTACCGACGGAAATCATTACGCTGGAGCGAGGCGGAACAGTGACTTGTTCTTCAAGCACATTTAAGGCATGGTAACCGATGTTTGTATCCGGTGGTATCGCTTTGTGCGTTGAAAGCGTTATCGACTTGGACCTTAAGTCGATGACTGCACCGTGTTGGCTTAGAAAGTCCATGCCTAGGATGACATCCCTGGAGCATTGCTGCAGGATTACGAAGCTCGCGGGGTAAGTGCGGTTGTTAACCGTGACTCGTGCTGTGCAGATTCCAGCCGGCGTTATTACGTGGCCTCCCGCTATCCGGATATCGGGTCCTTGCCAGGCAGTCTTCACTTTCTTCAACTTGGCGGCGAACGCGCCACTGAAGACGGAATAGTCGGCTCCAGTGTCGACGAGAGCGGTGACGTTATGGCCATCGATTAGTATGTCTAGGTCGGTAGACCGTCGTCTGGCGTTACGGTTAAGTCGTGGCGTCGGATCACGGCTGCGTCGGCTTATTCTGCTGCTGCTACGTCGCGTCGTAAGGTCTTCTTTCGGCGGCGAAGTGTTGTCAAGGCTGTTGCTGGGCGGCGTACTGATATGTCGTCGTGATGATTCGCGAATCTTCTTCGTCGGCGGCGGAGGATCTTCGGAATTGCGTCGTACAGCAACCGCACCTCCATCGGTTGCTGTCTTTAGTTTCCCGGATAGGGGCTCACAGACCGGCCCCGGGCTGGGCCAGTGTATGGTCGGCGCTGCGGCGACAGGTAACGTCCTGGTGACGGTGAGCGTGAGGGTCGTCGTGGCTGCCACTGGGCTCCGGCGAGGTAGTCAGCGATGTCGCGTGGTCGCTCGCCAACCTGTGGACGTGGCGCGTTGACGGCGAACCCTCGTAGGCCCATCTCGCGGTATGGGCATCGGCGGTAGACATGGCCGGCTTCCCCGCAGTGATAGCAGAGCGGGCGGTGGTCGGGGGCGCGCCAAATGTCCGTCTTCCTCTGGTAGCTGCGCTGGGCGACGGGCGGGCGTGCTGGCGGCGGCGGCGGTGGACGACGGAACTGCGGCGTTACGGGGCCCTGGCGCGAGCGCGGAGGGGGGCCTTGACGACGGGCGACGGCGGCGTAGGTCATCGCTTGCGGCTGTGGTTGAGGCGATGCCGGAACTTCTGGCACTTCCAGTGACCGCTGAATCTCTTCTTTAACTATGTCAGCGATCGAAGTCACCTGAGGCTGCGACCTTGGGAATAATTTCTGCAGCTCTTCCCGTACAACCGCTCTGATCGTCTCGCGCAGGTCGTCGGCGCCTAGCGCTTGAGCTTCGGCGTAGTTTGTCAGTGCACGGCGGTTGTATTGCCTGGCTCGCATTTCAAGCGTCTTCTCGATCGTTGTGGCCTCCGAAACAAATTCTGCCACACTCTTGGGCGGGTTGTGCATCAATCCGGTGAATAGATGCTCTTTGACGCCCCGCATCAAGAACCGAACCTTCTTTTCTTCAGACATGTCGGGGTCGGCGTGGCGGAAGAGGCGAGTCATCTCCTCCGTGAAGATCGCGATGTTCTCGTTCGGCAACTGCACTCTGGTTTCTAAGAGAACCTCTGCCCTCTCCTTTCGTACGACACTCGTGAAGGTCCTCACGAAGTTTTCACGAAAAAGGTCCCACGTAACCAGGGTGGTCTCTCTGTTCTCAAACCACGTCCGAGCAGCGTCATCGAACGAAAAATAGACATGGCGTAGCTTGTCGTCGTCGCTCCATTTGTTGAACGTCGCGGTCCGCTCGTATGTCTCCAGCCAGGTTTCAGGGTCTTCAGCCGATGATCCACGGAAGGTCGGGGGCTCCCGAGGTTGTTGCAGCAGGATGGGGGACGCTGGGGCTGCCATTGAGGTCGTTGACTTGGCCTTGATCGCTGTGGTCTTCTCGGGAAGAAGTCCGTACTCCGGCAGAAGTCCTTGCTGCCTACGGCTAGCTCGCTGGTCCTTGGTGACGTTGGCGTTGTCCTCCGGTTTCGGGCTTGGATCGCGGCTTTGCGGGGGCGTTCGCTGCATGAACGCACTAGCACCTCCACCAGATGTCACGTAGTAGTGACGCTGAAGAAAACAGTCGTAAAACTGTGTACGACGAAACTGGTTGTTTATTGGGCGAACCTGTGCCCACAAAATCAAGGTACACTCAAAGCACAACGATAGCGGCGAACACAGTCGGCGATCGTCGAAAATCTGATCAGCGGCGAAACGCGTCGACTTTTATACCTGAGTCATCGAAGGTTCCAGATTAATCCCTGATGCCCGCGTGTCTTCCAGAAAGCTCTAGACAATTCGCGTCGGTCATACAATCAGATAACATAAGCGTCAGTGAAGACAGGCAACGGAAAGAAGCATCGATAACGTTCTAGAAACTTCCGATACAGGCGCGTCCTGCGCCGAGCGATAACGTTTAACGTTTGTGAGCCGGTGAAGAGCGGTCACCGGTAAAAGATAAACAAGTACACGTGGCATTATGAAAGATTGAGTAAAGCAGCTTAAGGCGTAACCTGCTTCCCTGTTCAAGCAAAAGGATCCAGTCAAGTTATTTTTTCCTCTTGCACTTAGAAAGCGGTTGTATATCCCCAGGTCGAACAGTGTCGCGACGGACTGTACTTTTTCTAAAGCATATATATGCAAAAAAATTAATTGTTGGGCTTTACGTGCCAAAACAAAACCACGACCTGATTATGAGGCACACCGGGGTGGGAAACTCTGGATTAATTGAGTCCACCTGAGGTTCTTTAACGTTCACCCAATGGTGCATTGATACGCACATCAGAAACCACATTCAACACAGAGCATGCCTACACCAAAATTGGTAAAACTTGTTTTTACGCTGCTCTTTTACGTTAATACTTATGTGTTTTAAACTTTGTTGCAAGAAGTGAAGGGCATTCCCTGCATTTCTAACTACGGTATTAACATGTTATGACCAAGAGCCTTCCTCTGACAGCATAAGACCTAAATATCTCACTGGTGAATTATTTCTTTATTTCAACTGGCCACTTAACAAATACTTAGATCTGATTTTGTTTCATTTTTCTAGTGAAGCTAATGTCTACATAATTATTTATGTTTAGGGACATGCTATTAGTGACACACCATTTTTATACTCGCTTCAAGTCAGCCGCCAATAAAAACAGTGACTCATTAGATGCCCTTGCACACAGTACACAATCATCCACAAAAATTGTATCCTGGTTCGATAATATCACACCTATTGCTAATAAAAAACCTTGCACTCGGCCGCGCAACGCTTGAAACAGCGAAGCTGTGTGATCGTAGCCCAGCTTTTCCCGGAAGCGCACGCGAACTTTTCATCTTATCACTCACGTAGATGATAATTTCTTTTCGTGCGTCTCGGACTTACGGCCGACACTGCGCGTTGCACAGCGCAGCTTGCAACATCGACACCGCGTTCCAATGCCGACATCGCGTTCCAGGAGACCCGCTCCGTGAATGCGTCGCTCTCTCTCTCTCTCTCTCGATCGCTCTCATAGCACGCAAAACGTCTTCACCTCGCAGAGCACGAGCATACAAACGCGCCAGCTGTGGACGAATACGACGACGCTCGAACGCAATGCAGCCGTCGTGCAGCACGAACATGCGGCACGGGCCGTCGGTGCTGCCAGATTGCATTCCGGCGATGATGGCCTGCAAGGACTCGTCGCGATGTTGTTCAACGCGCATGTCGCACATGTCAGTGAAAGCCAACACGCAGGTCTCCGGAACATGTGCAACAGGATCAGGAGGATCCACGGGATGACGACAGAGGCAGTCAGCGTCCTTGTGCAGACGTCCAGACTTGTAGATGACAAGAAAATTCCTGGAGCCGCAAAGCCCAGCGACCAAGCCCTCCTGTCGGGTCCCGGAGGGAAGACGGCCAGCAGAGGGCACGGTGGTCTGTAATGACAGAAAACGTGCGGCCGTACAAATATGGCCGGTACTTGGCGACAGCCCACACTAAAGCCAAGCACTCACCCTCGGTGATGGAGTAATTCCTCTCAGAAGGTGACAGCAGGCGGCTGGCGTAAGCTATCACGCACTCGGTACCATTCTGCTGCTGGGCGAGAACAGAACCGATGGCCACTGGCGTCAGTGTGGACTTTGGTCGGTGCAGATGGATCAAAGTGGGTAAGTATGGGAGGGGTTGTCAGAAAGCCGATGAGAGCGGCGAACGCGTGAGCCTGCTCCGGGCCCCATGAGAAAGGCGTGTTCTTCTTTAGAAGATCTGTCAAAGGGCGAGCAACGTCGGCGAAGTTTTTGACGAAACGGCGAAAGTAAGAAAACAGGCCGACGAAGCAGCGCACGTCAGAAGCAGAACGAGGCACAGGGAAACTGCGAACGGCACGAACTTTATCCGGGTCTGGTTGTACACCGCACTGGCGCACCGACGGGGGGGGGGGGATTCGGGGGTTGGAACCCCCCCCCCCCCTGAGGCCGCTTAACCCCCCCTTTTGTTTAACCCCTTTTCTTTCCTTACGCATTTGAGTACTGCAATTAAGATGTAAGACGCGCAATCGTCTGCACACTCGCAAAAAGCGCATTTTTTGACTATTTCCCGTGAAGAAATCCAAATTAGTGCTGTTTAGATGGTATTGGCAAACTGTCAACCCCCCCCCCCCCTTGGCAGAGATCCTGGGTGCGCCACTGGTACACCGGTTGCGTTAACGAGATGTCCCAACATGGTAATCTGACGGAGCCCGAATTGGCATTTCGTAGAGTTCAGCTGAAGGCCGGCTTTTCGGAAGACCGCAAGAATTGCAGCGAGTCGCGTAAGGTGGCTGCTGAACGTGGGAGAAAAAACAATAACGTCGTCAAGATAACAAAGACAGGTGGTCCATTTGTAGCCTCGCTGAAGAGAGTCCATCATTCGTTCAAATGTCGCAGGAGCATTGCATAGGCCAAAGGGCATTACTTTGAACTGATATAAACCATCAGGTATTACGAAGACAGTCTTCTTGCGGTTCATTTCATCAACAGAAATCTACCAGTAGCCGTATCGAAGATCAATGGACGAGAAGTATGTAGCTCCGTGCAAGCAGTCCAAGGCGTCATCGATGCATGGTAATGGGTAGACATGCTTTCGCGTGATCTTGTTTAAACGGCGATAGTCGACGCAAAAACGCTAGGTACCATCATTTTTCTTCACGAGGACGACTGGCGAAGCCCAAGGACTGGCTGATGGTTCGATGACCCCTTTGCGGAGCATTTTGTCCACTTCTGATTGGATTAGTCTACGTTCAGCATTTGATAACGATAGGGACGCCGACGAATAGGATTCATGTCTGCAGTGTTTATACGGTGGTGAACAACAGATGTTTGGCCGAAGGGGCGGTCGCCAAAATTAAAGATGTCACTGTACGATTCGAGCAGGAGACGGAGGTCCTTGGCCTGAGCAGACGTGAGGTCAGTTGCAATCATTTTGGCGAAGTTATCCATGAAAGAATCAGAGCTGTGAGCTGCAATTGGTGCAATAATCCACTCTCGGCATCCATACTCTCAATGTCAAATTCGGACGTACTGGAAACGCTGGCCAAGAACATGCCAGCCGGAAGCACTTGAGGGCACAGGCTGAAGTTCAGAAGCGGGAGAACGACGTCATTATTCGTAACCGTGATCAGCCTATGCGGAACAGCAACGTTTCGGTTCAAAACACGTCGACGATGGGACGAAACACATATTCACCGTCAGGAACCTGTGGCTCTGCGTCAGGAACTATATTTTTTGTCATAATACGGAATACAGGCCGCAGAGTGCGGCTCATAAACACATCGGGATAATGATCGAGATGTAATTTCTTGATACATTTCTCGCTATGGGTAATACAGGAGCCCCTTTCTCACAATTATGTCTTAGTTGAGAGCGCGTTTGCTGAAAGTGGACTGATTGTCCGCGCTTTCCGTATAGCTACCGAAGTGACTGTGACAGCCTTTCGCTGTTTAAAGCTTTAAGCCTTTCGATGCCAAGCACGCCTGAAATATACACAAACAACGCGCTTGTCCGGAACCAGAAAGGTCGCAAGCATCATGCGAAGGGAGGGATTACCCTTCTACGGGTTAGTCGTGTCCTTGAGCAAAAAAAAAAAAACCGGGGAGTGACAAGTCATTTTTAACGACGGGCTGTCGCTCTTATCGTTATCACAAATTACGACTTGCGCCAACGTACTGCGCTTTGTCGGGAAGCTGTTATGGTTCATTCTTTAGAAAGGGTATTTATTTTTTGCCGCAACGTAACTTACGTCATCGGGGCAGATTTTAAAATATAAAGGTCATGTGTCAGGCGGTGGTACCTAGGTGAACGCCCGAGAAAGATGGACTTGTACAGTCACTTTCTTTTGGAAGCGCTGATAACGTTGCAATTTAAACCACAATAGAACTTCGTACATGGTATTTTTCCTAACAGCTTAACAGAAGGCTAATCAGTCCTGACATTATTAAACTTATTACTTTTTAGCAAAGACACTCTCCGATGACTTCAATACATATACAATAAAGGGCTCTGTAATTTCCACCGTGACTTTACGTAGGTACGTTGGCGCACTTCATATAATAATCCGTCAGCCTACTCACATATACCGCATTACTACCCACGAAACACACAAGCAGCTATTTGATGTCTTGAAGATGTCTTGAACAGATAATTCAAAAGTCTAATAGCTGTCCTGGTGAAGACATTTTCTAGCCATGGACGTCTACAAGTACTTCAGTAAGCCCTGCTAACGTTACGCTAAAAGTTGGCTAATAAACATCTCGACAAGAACAACTTCAAGAATTGTATTAGACGTTCCCAGAATTCTGTAATAATGACTTTGGAAACATTATTCAGGCTTTTATAAAACGTCTTGACCAGAAAAAGGTGAGAATTTTATTAGACGTTCCCAGAATTCTGTTATAAATTATAACCGACTTCTGGGGACGTCTAACAAAATTCTTGATTAAGCTACAAAAGCCTGCATATTGTTTCCGAAGTCATAACGTATAATGGCTTCAGAAACAATATGCAGGCTTTTATAGCTGTTTTTAAAGCAGCATTTATAGATTGTCATTCTACAGTGACGTGGTAAGCAAAATTATTGGCCACTTCTTCCTCATACCATGCACCCGTATGCTAGCTTCATAGTACACATGTTACTATATAGAACTGAAAATTAAATTGAAGCATTACATTATACTATTTGTAATAACTTGCATAAAATTGTTTAACATATATGAAATGTGCAATACACATCCTGAGCAAATGAGCATAACATGCAGAAAAAAATACCTAACCTTGTGAGAAAGCGGCTTTATTGACTAATAAATTAAAGGACATGCAGAATTATTTTACAATTTTTTTAATACAGTAGAAAAGGCGACCACAGAAAATAAGACGTAGCTGCAGTAACCACAGCAATTTTCATGTCCCTTCCCTCTTGGATACCGCTGGCTGCCCACAGAAGTTCGCTCTGTAATACAACAGTGAAGAAAAAAGTGAGTAAGCCACACTTGATTTACAATAAAGATGTGCGATTCGGTATTTCAAATAGCAACATATGTGCCGTTATTTTACCTCGGTCACATTTACTTTATAAATTTAAGCAATACTTTCTCTCAAAATCGTATGCTGTACGATGACGTTCAGAATTATGTTGCAGATATATGATGTGAAAAAGCTACTGTAGAGTGAAATTAAACTGGAAAATGGTTTGATCCACACACGACTTGCAGTAGGTCATTAGCAGTTAGATGGTTTGCAAACAGATCTCTCACAAGAGTATGCTACTTTTATTTAAGTAGTGGTGTTGGTGAGTTGTAGCAACAGGTGGGCTTAGCCTGACAATCAAGGCCGGCAACTGCTCCTTCCAAGTGTCTCTTCCAATATCCCTGCGGTATTGCACCATATGTCAATAAAACCATTCTCTTCCTAAAGGGACCCTAAACACTTAACTAATCATAGAATGACCTCACTATATTAAAGGACGTCGTCTCACGAATCTCGTGCCGCAAAAAGTTTTCCCAATCCTCCAACTATAAATGAAGTTGCCACACCAATGCAAGACTATTTTCCTGCCTGCTAGCGTGCTGGAAGCTACACAGAGGAGAAGCCAAGAGAGCAAAGTCCCGGTATACTACGCAATGCAGCACGCTGCTGCCATCTTAAAGGCCACACGCAGCCAGAATTTTTGTAATCATTCAACCAATTATGTAAAACTCCGGCGTTACCTCCCATATCACAAAAGAAAGCGTTCTGCTACATATCGTGCATGCAAATATATTCGAGTCTAAACTTCGCGCCAGCACGGGCCCGCCAAAACAAAAGTGGCGTGCAAGTTGTAGCATGTAAACGTATACGTACCGTAAGAAACTGTACCGTATCTGCAGGCGCTGGTCAAGGCTTGAACGTGAGCAAAAGACTTGGGAAGAGAAGCATGAGCACTGGCGAGCGAACGCTTGCGAGCATGAGCACGGCCCTTTGAATCGCTCGCCGGAACTTGAGCGCGCCCCCCTGGTGCGGCCCAAGACACGTGGTCCAAGAGCAGATAACAGTTCGCTCAAACGGAGCGCACGTTTGCGACTGCGCGCGGCCAGATCTGTTGGTGACGATAGCGGGTATCGCAATTCCAGCTTCACCGCTTGTTCACTCAAAGGGAAAGGAAGGCACGGCTCTGATAAGGACGCTGAACGGGCGCGCACGTGTGCGCCGGCCGTTTTCTTTTTTTCTAAACTTTGACTGTCGTGACAGACTCATCGAGTGAAAAAAATCGAAAAGGAATCAAATGACCCCGCAGGCTTTTTCTGCTTGTTCACCCATAGGGGGAAAGCAGCTAAAGGCTATATGATGCGACGTTAACGGATTGCATATGGCTTGTTAAAGTCGCACGGAATGTAACGCTGCGCGTCGGGCATGCGCATTTTAAATCTTTTTCACTTTCACGCGCACGCCCAAGCATGTCGCACATTTTCCGACAAGAACATCTAAAAACGTTCTTGAGTTATACGCTCTCAAGGCGTTCACCAAAGTGTACTCCGGTGACGCCAAAGGTGGGCTGTTACCACAGCTGAAACAGAATAGCATATTTGATTAACCGTACTTCCTGCCACATAATGTTTCCAACAGCATCTGTTTAACGTCTTCGCGTAGACCAAGACGTCTATAGCCGTTTGTAGCCGTTCCGAGACGTTTTCAAGACGTTTTGTGTTTCGTGGGTAATCACATCTACCATGGCCTTGGCTACATCCCATGAAGCAATTGCCTACCTATTTTGATTACTTGAAACTCGGTAGGCTTAAGACAGGCCAAAATTCGAATAGGAATGCGTAGTATGGAATTAGTATGGAACCTACCGTAATATAGAACGTATGCGTTACACTCGAGTCTGTCCAGAATCGGACAGTAACATTTATTTAGTTTTACTATTCATTTATCATCAGTGTTAATAAACAAAACGCATCTGTGCCGATCTTTCGCCCCACCTCACCCCAAATTCAGTTGGGCGCAGGCTACCACCGTGCGTCTGCTACAAACAAATACGTACCCTTCACCCGCCCGCTTCCACCTTATATTCCGTGAAGTTTACAGTACCCTCAACTGCCGGTGCTGTGGCACTCACCCGGCTACGCTTACGCATATGCTGTGGGAGTGCCCAGCCCAGTACACTCACATTCACACCACGACCCTCTCGTTGAGGTTGCGTGAGGCTCTGCGGAGCTCCGCCCTCGACGACCAAACCTGGGCCACCCAGCACGCCCGTGAGGCGGTGGCGAGGCGAGTCTCGACGTCCCCTCATCGCTATGTTTGCGTCGTGAAGTCGCCTGAGCTTGCACAAGTTCTACAATTCTACGCTCAAATATTCCATCATTAAGAGTTCGCGCTTGTCATCACGAATAAGCTAAAAAGCAACCTCGCCTTCATAACGTATAGTCAGCGTCAAAAGCTTTCGTACCCCGGAAGGTGAAAAAATATTTACATTTCTACGCCTTAGTCACGTATCGTAGTATTCGGATTTACAGCGTATACTGGTCTAGAGTAAACAAAACAAAAGTTTTGCATAGTTTTACTGGCTGCGGGCGTAGCTGCGTTGAAAACGAACTTATGCACAGAACCTCGGCCGCATAAACTTTTGGCGGCAACTGTGCGATTGAACACCTGCATTTTCTTTATTCTGCACACAATTTTTTTTAATGAATGGCCTTCCAGCCAACGTCATTCAGCGCTTACACCTGGTTAATTTTCAGGACAGCTATCTCAGACATGAATTATTAAGTAGAAGAACTGAACTATTCTGTAGTACGTCATTCGGATCACCAATCAGGTATAATAAATATGTAAACAAATAAAGGATAATAACATTGCATTTGAAATTTTACTAAAACCTCAGGACTACTTCAAAACTTCGCCTGTTCGTCTTGTGTACGTCCCTATACTTTCTAGAAAACTGAAAGGGAGAAATTCAAGGCTGAAATTGACATCTCTTGTGACACCTTGGCAGAAAAGGGAAGGTGTGGCTTAGTGGGCCCATATGAAAGGATCAGCTGCGATTGTGCTACTCACGCGCAAGGAACGACACTTTTGTATTTTATTTACAGGCAGTAAAGTGATAAATAGTGTCAGTGGACGCTGGCGAACCAATATGGACCGTACCAATATGGACCATAAACGACTCTAATAATGTATCATTTCTGCAAACCCTCACGGTACTTTCTCATGTTTATTCAGTTGTTCAAACACGTTAAATTTAGGGTAGGAGAATATTCTTACAGAATTACTGAAGAATTGTACCAGTAATTATATCATGGTGCTGCGATCTGATTCAGCAATAGTTAGTTAAGAACAGAACAGCCGAATGCCATAGCAACTTTGGTGATTCTAGCCGAAAACAATGTCTTCTTGCAACACTTTGTGGGCATAACTCAAAAAGGGTGTGGTCTGTGATTGGAATCGTTCTCTATTTTTAAACGACAAACTACATTAACACTTCCCGGTGTCTTTTCGCATAATTTCCAATACTCCTCAGCGTACGTCGTGGTAAAAGGATATGAAGACCTGTAGTATTTCTGGAATTTCGTGAAGGTATATGGGAATGGGTCAAATGATAAGGCACGTGCGCTGCATATTGAGGATAGAATGTTTATGTTTTGAGGTATCGGTTTGTACTAAGCAAAAAAGCTTGTGAAATGATTTGGACAGCCTTCATTTGCACCGAAGGTCCGGTACGCAAAAATTCTGCTTTGATATAATGCAAATATACTCAGTCAAATAGCTTCTGTATTCCTTTGTAAGAATACTACGTCTGGGGCTGCAGCCAAGTTTTTTACTTCTGTGTCTTTTAATTGCACACACTGGACACTATTTTTGTGGTACGTTCCAAGCTGCACAAGAATCGCACAAACACGCCTTTTCCATGACATAACTGAAGACGCAAACATATTTCTTAGTAACGTCTTCATAAACGTTTGCCTTAACAAAGAAATGAACTTTCAAAACACGTAACCTGGGTTTATTGTCTCAAATACATTACACCTAAAGTGCAAAAGAAGTTTGGAAGCACGTTCGCATGTTAACGAAACAAGCCAGCAATTTTTTAGGAAGACGTTGGTACAGTAGAAAGAAGCGAAACAAGAACCGTAACTAAATGACCTGCATTTGGGAATATGCCATCTGGCGGGAAACCGCCAAACTAAGCAGCGACAAAGAGATAAAAAAATAGCGGCGCCGCTGGCTTCGAACCTGCGAACTCACAATTGTGGTATCAGTGACCCTAATCTGTGGTCACGCCGAACGCTCGGCTATCGGTTCGACGTGCTGGCTGGAGGCAAAAACTAGGTTTATATACGTACCACAATAAATTCTGCGACCTTGTTATGAAAACTGCGATTTTGGAACGACTTTCTTGCCATTTCAAGAGCTGCTGCTGCAACTAGCTGAAAGCTGAGTCATTGAAGTTGATAAATCCCCGGTAATACGTCGATCGATGCAATAGGCTCATCGCAAATTGCTTTTTACTGGCCAAAAAAGCCTCCAAAATTTGGCCTTTTCCATAGACTCCCATACTTAGAAGTTCGCCTGCAATTTGGAACGGGTTTTCCGTCGTAAGTAATGGTCCCGCTAGCATGAGATGTCGGGCTAAGCTCCTAGAGCCTATTTCCACGGTAATATTTTGAAAGATGACTTCTATGATTAGTTATTTGGGAAAAACGACGCTCTCCCATAGAAAATGCGCATGTTTTCAGAGGCGGCCGCTAGAGGCGCTGTTCGGCGATGTCCCAGGCTAGGCTAGGTGACTATTTGTCGCCACCTCGTTTCAAAGGGGATGCCAATAAATCATCATCATCATCATCATCAGATTCCTGGTATTGGACCTCGGTCAACTTGTCCCAGATTGCGCGTGCCGTTAACTTCCGAAGGGGAAAAAGTTCAACCCATTTCGTGAAGTGATCTGTGACAGCCAGGAGAAAAACGTAGCCTCGCCGGCTTCTGGGAAAAGGTCCCATAATGTCACAGGCCGCATCTTGCCAGGGTAGCTGGCTGTCGATTGGCTGCATGAGCCCGGGGGTATGCCCGCGCGAGGCTTCATACATTGGCACACGCGGCATGAGCGGGCGTAGTGAAGAGTGTCACGCTTCATGCCTGGCCAGGTAGCGGAGCGGCACAACTTTTGGAAAGTCTTAAGGCCACTCGCATGTCCGGCCACCCGCGAGTCGTGGAAATAGCTCAGGGCGGCTTTCCTTAGACTGCGGGGTATCACCACCTTGAAAGACTCCTGAGGAGCCTCTTCAGATGGGATGTAGCGCAGGAGAACTCCATCGGCGTCAAGCAGATACGTATCCAACGTGCCCGCAGCAATACTAGCTGTCCGGGTACGCCCGGCGGCTTTGCCGCCCCACTCCTCTTGGGAGCTCGGCTCTTGGAGCCTGTCAACAATTTCTATTTACAAAACGGGTCGTTCTGCTTAAGCAGATACGGATCCCACGTGCCCGCAACAATACAAGCTGCGTGGCACTCGGCGCCAACAGCAATACCAGCTGTCCGGGTGCGCCCGGCGGCTTTGCCGCCCCGCTCCTCTTGGGAGCTCGGCTCTTTGAGCCCGTCAACGATTGCTATTTACAAAATGGATCGCTCTGCTGAGCCTTTAGCAGCTCTTGCCTGCTGAAGACAATACCCGATGAGGTACAGGGATCCACCAGGTAAACGTCCTCTCCCGGGGCTGGCAATCCGAGGATCGCTTCGCCGTCGGGGGTCACGCCTTTCGAGCCATTGGAGACACAGGCTCCGGTCTCTACTAAGTGCATGAGGTTCGCGCCTTTTGAGCCATTGGAGACTGAGGCTCCGGCTTCTACTTGGTGCGAATGCTCACGGGAGTGGCGGACCAAAGGATCAAACGCCGAAACAGGGGCTCGCGACAAGGCGTCCGCCACCACGTTTGAACTCCCTTTCCGGTATCGCAGAACAAGGTACCACTGCCATGTCAACGCCCAGCGCGCGAGGCGGCCCGATGGCTCGCACAAGCGCTTAAGCCGGATTGTACGTCTCCACGGCAAACGGCACGTACGCTAACGCCAGCTTCCGGAGAGCAAAAAGGACCAACGGACAGGTGGTCCGCTCAATGCACGACCGACCGAATGGGGCCAGTAAACGGCAAAGAGAAGAGCTGGGCTGCCGCTCCGACAGGCGCATGAGGCCTCACATGACCGGCAGACGGATCGACAGCGGAGCGGGGTGACTCACGCACGTCGAAAATGTCGCTCGGATGCGCGTGAGACAAGCGGTAGGCGGAAAACGCGGCGACTTCGTCGGCTCAGCGAGGAGGCTCGCGCTCGACATTGCTTCCCAGCTGTGCTCGGGACAAGGAGAGGCCAGCGAGCAATTTGCACCAACAGCGAGGCAGGGAGGCTCAGCTGCGGCGCACGGGACACCGAACTGCGCTCGGGACAAAGGCAGGCCAGCGAGCGAGCTCGCGCCTACGGCGTAGCGGGAAGGCTGCACCGCGGCGTATTCGTCCGAGAAATGCGCTCGGGACAACGGTGGGCCAGCGAGCGTATGCGTGCGAGCATCTAAGCAGGGTGGCTCCGATGCGGCACATGGCGCAGTGAACGACGCTCGGGACAAAGGGAGGCCGGCGAGCGTATTCGTACCGGCATCTAAGCAGGGTGGCTCCGATGCGGCCCATGGCGCGGCGAACGACGCTCGGGACAAAGGGAGGCCGGCGAGCGTATTCGTGCGAGCATCTAAGCGGGGTGGCTCCGATGCGGCACGTTGGGCGCAACTGAGCTCGGGACAAAGGCCAGCGAGCGGAGACAGCACGCCGGAGGGGCTAGTAGGCACCTGCTCCCCGCGCGTCTCAAACAGTTGATAAAACCCGTAACTGGCGTGGCTATATAGGACTAGCGTACACATCCGAGCTGTCGACATCACCTAGGGCGCTCCAAGGAAGGGATCGCTCCCGGTGGCCGAAAACATAGGGTCGCGAAGGCGAACCTACCTCGTGCTATCGGTGTCGTTCGCTCCGAAGGACGATAAGTCCAGAGCCAGGGGGTCAGGCAGGAACGAGGGCCGTGAAGGGGCCTGCTCTGATGCCATGCCGAAACCACGTTGGGCGCCAGTTATGTGGAGATGGGTTTGCACAAGGCTTACCCTACGAGCGACGGTCAGGAAAGGGCACGACGCTCCTCCACTCCGCAACGCACAAAGGCGCTACGGCAGGGTTCGTCGACTCTCCGACACGGCGCAGAGAAGGCTCCGGAGTCAGATCGCCAACAAACACGGGTTTATTCACCCAAGGTACAGCTCAGTGCTACCGTCACGGCGCTTACGGGCCAGGGCTCGCCGCAAGACCGATCGAGTACGCGCGCCCGCTGCGCTAGGGCTAACCGGGTAGCGGTCCGCCAAGCGCGATAACGAGGAGTCGCGAGAACAAAGGTCTCATGTAACCACCTCGTTGCGAGCCTGTGAGCCTCTCCCGAGTCCCGCGGCGAGGAAGCGCTCAGCGGACGAGAGCTCGGGTGGAGAGGGTGCCCGGGGGCCGCCGCGCGGGAGGCCAATCAGGGCGCGTCCCGGTGACGTGTTCTCGCGGGGCAAGCCCAATTCCGGGGGGGAGAAGCACGGTTTGCGCGGGAAAGTAAGTCCGGCGCGCTAGCCGTGTCCGCCATGTTGCCGTTACGGCGGCGGTTCCCGGGGATCGAGCTAAGCGCCGCGCGCGAGCTGGGGGACGAGGCGCAGGAAGGCACCTCGATCCCCACAATATATATATATATATATATATATATATATATATATATATATATATATATATATATATAAGATGGTTTTACCTGCTATGAATATTATGTCTGCGAATGAGAGTTTTATTTCCAGTATTCACTAATAAGTGTGTTTGTTACTGCAAACACGTGCGCTTATTCCGGTCGGGAGTTCTCCCTTTTTCAATTATTGCATTTAGAATATTTGTTATTTTTTCCCTTACATATACATCGTGCATATATATATGTCTATGTACCGTTTGATTTAATTACCTAGACATACATTGGTCATTCTTCGCGCCACGCAGTTAATAAACCTGGTTTATTTCACTCTAATATTGTTTTCTTCGATCATTGTCCCTGATCAATATCCACCAACAAGAAGTGCGTGTAAAATGACACGATATCAATAATGAAATTTTCTTACGTAACCTTCATGGTGCGGAGATACTAGTTACTTTTAGAGGACAGTGGTAAAAACAGCAGTTCACCTGGCTAAAACTACATTTGGCACCGGCCGTCAAGAGCCATGGGCGGACCAAACCAACTAAAACATCAAAAAAATGTACTGCACAAAGGTTCTGCGAGAAAAACTGGGCGTGCGCCAGCGTCCGCGTGGCGAACGCGCGCTCGCTAGCAGACGACGCGCCTGACAACGACAGCAAAATTGAAGACGTCGCGTTGTATAATCTATGCCTCAAATATATATGTTTGGCAAAATGGCGTAAAGATAAAGTTTCAGTTGAAATAAAGCGCTATTTTAAGAGCGTACTATGCGCAATCAGCCTCGGCGTCTGAAGTGAAAGTACGTTGAATATGCCGCGGAGCGCGTCTCCGCCCCAATCCAGTTCGCTCGCTGCGCCCTCGCACTATTTTTCCACACGCGGCGCCTCAGCGGCAGAGCGCCGTTCAGCCCACTCGACCATTGTCTAGTGCACTCTAAGTGTACTAGACAGTGCACTCTAAGTCTGCTAGTGCACTCTAAGTCTGCTAGCGAGCGCGCGTTCGCTACGCGGACGCTGGAGCACGCCCAGTTTTTCTCGCAGAACCTCTGTGCAGTACATTTTTTAAATATTTTAGTTGCTTTGGTGCGCCCATGGCTCTTGACGGATTGTGCCAAATGTAGTTTAGCCAGGTGAACTGCTGTTTTTACCACTGTCCTAATAGCCAAACTAAGAGCTTCGCTAGCGGAAAGTCAGGTGGTAGCGACCACCTGCAAGGAGCATCTCGCTTCTCTGTCATCGGAATCAAACTCCCTCCCCAATACCACTCCGTCATGCGTCGAAATGTTTCACCAGATGGAAACTTCCCTGTCGCAAAAGCTACAACAACAGCTGCAGCTGCAGGAACAGCGTCAGATGCAGCAACTTTAACTTTTCCTCCACGAAAAACTTCAGGAACAGCTTCTCGCCTTCTGCGAGCATCTAGCGGACAATCTTCCTGTTAAAGGAAAGAAAAGAAAGAAGCCGAAAGCGAACTCAAGCGTCGAGGATCTGGATAGGTCCATGGAGAACGCACCATTACCCCACGATGGCGAGTAAGCGCAATAATCACGCACAAGAACTCCATGCATGGCAGTGGAATTGCAGAAACTTCTCAAGAAAAAAAGCCACACTACAACAATACATAAAAACCGCAACAACTCCACCGCAGGTTATCGCATTGCAGGAAACAGGTACGAGGCCCACCATGTCCGGATATGAAACGTATATGGCGAAGACAGATACAAGGGTAGCAGTGCTTGTCTCCCGCAGGCTGACGGCAATAGATCGCACACTGGATGGTAGTGAGATTGACCACGTATTTATAGAAATACTGCCGGCAGACAGGAAGGCACGCAGCGTCTTCGTCCTAAACATATATAGCCCACCAAAAAAATGTGGTGAAAATTTTGAATACCTCATCAGATCGGCACTCAAGGAGGCGAAAAACAACACGCTGCTTGTGCTAGGCAACTTCAACGCGATGCATCCGACTTGGGGTTACAACCTCACTTCAAAGAAAGGAAACACCATCCACTCGCTCATTCAAAAACACGCACTCACACTCCTCACAGACCCAGACTTTCCAACTAGAGTGGGAAATAGTGTATCAAGGGACACATGTCCGGACCTTACCATGATCAAGAACCACGAAAAGGCTACATGGAGAAATATGGAAGAAACGCTGGGTAGTGACCACCACATCCTGGAGGTTACCATTTCGCTCAAGCGTACACGCGAACGCATCAGTCAGATCTTATTGACGGATTGGGCAGCGTTTCGTAAAGCGAGAGTTCAACCAAATAGAGAAAAGGAGGATATCACATCGCTGCAACAATGGACGAGTGAGCTCAAGGAGTCGATCAGGCAACACTCAAAGCAGATGCAACTCACCACCGAAAATCCGGTGGTAGACCCACATCTCGTGCATATGTGGGACGCTCGTAGAGGCCTTTTGAAAAGATGGCGCAAACAAAAGCATAATAGAAAACTAAAATTGCACATAGCTGCTCTTACACAACAGGCGGAAGAATACGCTACTGTCTTGGTGCGCCAAAACTGGCAACAAATGTGCGCCAGCCTGAGCGGAAGGCTCAGATCGTCTAAAACGTGGGCAATCCTAAAACATCTACTGGACCCAACCAAAAGCAAGCAACAAACCTCGCACACAATCAGATGCATACTTCGCAACCAACCGGGGTCGGATGAAGATATTCTCCGAGAGCTAGAGGCAAAATACATCGGCGATCACACACGGAACCAAACATCTATACCAAAATATAGTGGGAAGCCAAATGAAGACCTAGATCGCCCATTTGAAATCACGGAAGTCTGGACAGCGCTTCACTCCCTAACTCGAAACACAACACCCGGACAAGATGGGCTCACAAACAAAATGCTGAGAAACCTGGACGACAACTCAATAGAAGCCCTAACGACTTTCTTTAATACCCATTGGGAAGCGGGAACACTACCAAATGAATGGAAACACGCGCACATAGTACTCATACCGAAACCGGGCAAGCCTCCAGGTCTCACCAACATGCGACCCATATCCCTGACGTCGTGCCTGGGGAAGCTTTTCGAAAACGCTGTGCTCAATCGCCTGAAGCCTCACGTGGATGGCACGGGTTTCTTTCCTGACACGATGTACGGCTTCAGGCCGCATTTGTCGACTCAAGACATACTACTCCAATTGAAGGAAGAAGTACTGGACCATGTCACCACACATGTAAAATGCATACTCGCACTGGACCTTAAAGGCGCATTTGATAACGTAGCTCATAAGGCCATCCTAAAAAACTTATCGCAACTCAATTGCGGGGAACGAATCTATAACTACATTCGGGCATTATTAACGGACCGCACGGCAACGGTAGGCGTGGATACCCTCAGAACAAAAGCGAAAAAGGTTCCAAATAGAGGCACTCCTCAGCGATCAGTCTTATCGCCTTTTCTCTTCAACGTCGCCATGAAAAGCCTCCCAGAGCATCTAGAGAAGATTCCGCACCTTCGTCACGCAATATATGCGGATGACATTACCATTTGGACAACTCGAGGCTCGGATGGAGAACAGCAGGACGCCCTGCAAGCGGCGGCAGACGCTGTCTCCGAATACGCCAAAGAGTGCAACCTGGAATGCTCCCCAGAAAAATCCGAGCTCCTCGTTCTCAAAAAGAAATCACGAAGAAAAAGCACAGAGAGAGAGGCCATAGAAATACACCTAAACGAAAAACCTATACCCAGAGTCCAAACACTCCGCATATTAGGTGTCTCCATGCAAAATAGTGGTCGCAATAACCACACTGTAAACGCACTGAAACAAACTGCCTACAGCGTAGCTCGCATGATTAATAGAGTTGCCCGTCGCAGACATGGCATGAAGGAAGAAGACTTATTACGCTTGACTCAGGCCCTTATCGTCAGTAGAGTCACGTACGCCACACCTTATTTGAACTTAACATCAACAGAAAAAGCCCAAATAAATGTGTTACTGCGGAAAGCGTACAAACAAGCCCTCGGCCTTCCTCCAGGCACCGGAACAACGAAACTTCTATCCCTGGGCATCCACAACACCTTAGAAGAACTAATTGAAGCACACCGACATGCGCAAATCACGCGCCTCAACCTCACTAGAACAGGCAGAGCAACACTTCGAAAGTTGCAGTACCCCGTGGCGACAACCAACAATCAAGAAGTACTCCGCAAGTCCCTACACGAGCAAATAATGGTGGCGCCTGTTCCGCGTAACATGCACCCGGAATATCACTTGGGCAGGAGAAAAGCACGAGCGATAACAATAGAAAGGAGATACGGCACTCTCTCCACTGCTCGCTGGACAGATGCGGCCATGTACCCGAATGGAGAGGGCATGGTAATCAGCGTGGCTGGACACAGACAGCAAGAACTGGTATCCGCCTCCGTTCGTACGCAGAACGTCGCCGCAGCCGAAGAGGCCGCTATTGCGCTCGCCATCTCGGCATCGAGACAAAACGAAGAACTATATATTCTTACAGACTGTCAATCAGCATGTCGAGCCTACGCGAACGGCCATCTACATAAAATCGCATGCGATATTCTACATCGCCTCAACGAAATACCCCGCACCACGATAATTTGGACACCGGGACATGAAGGCGTCAGCGGAAACCATCGTGCACACACGATAGCCCGAGGTCACTGCAACCGGGCACTGCAAGAGACGCCAGAAGACCCAAGTCCAGACACACTACAAACTTACTACGATATACTGCAGCACTACCGCCTTTAGAGAAGAACGATGCCGCCACCCCACCCATCCCTCACCAGAGCTGAAGCCACGACCTGGAGGCAACTCCACACCAACACCTATCCTCACCTCACGCTCCTTCACGCGATGTACCCCACCCTTTATCAGCCCCTTTGTCCTTTCTGTGCAGAGCGAGCTACCCTCTACCACACCACATGGGCATGCCAAAATATCCCCAATAACTCCCCAAATCGAAACGCAACGCACGAGCAGTGGGAGATGGTGCTGACCAGCTCGGCACTGGAGGATCAGCGAAAGCTTATCGCCAGAGCCGAAAGTGCTGCCACCGCCGCTGGGGCCCTGGACTGAAGGCTCCATCCACCACGGAGATCGACGCTTCTCCGTGCCTCATCAAAATAAAGTTTTCTCTCTCTCTCTCTCTCTCTCTAAAAGTAACAGGTATCTCCGCACCATGAAGGCTACGTAAGAAAATTTTATTATTGATATCGTGTCATTTTACACGCGCTTCTTGTTGGTGGATATTGATCAACAACAATAATTTATTCCCCATGAAAAGAATTACATGGTGGGGTTCTGGATAAAAAGTTGCGCGCAGGCAACTTGACCAGCCCAAAAACCCGTCAAAGGCAACAGAGGGCGTCGGGCGCTCACATGTGAGTAAATAGATCGGAAGGTGTAAAAAAAATGTGTATACGAGACAGGTAGTAATACACTTTAACGATTAGAAAAACAAGTAGTCTGCATTAACAAGGAGATATTGAATTTATACATGAGCATTATAGATTACATAAGAAAGTCTTATTATACGAAAACAGGAAGAAAAAACATAGCATAGCACTATATTCAGTGCAGCATAAACTAAAGCATATAAGGGGGGAAAGGTCATACAGTATTGCGTATGAAACAAACTGATTAAACAACAAGGATTAGTTTAACAGGGATTAGTTTGACTGAAAGTAGTTGTGCAGGCTGCATATGGACAGAAGGTCTATTTCTCGTAAGGCGAGGTTATTGAGTAGAGTCGGAAGTGTATGTCGAAGCATTTGTTGACCATAATTCGTTCTTGATTTCGGAATGTTCCATTGTTCAGGTGTCCTAGTGTCATAGGCTGCGACATGTTCGTGTAGGCGAGCTGTGTTTCGGATTCCGCTTACAGCATGCTTGAGCTCCTTGCGATACGTCAGTGCCAAACGGTGTTGAAAGAGATTTTGAATTTTAAGTAGATTAAGATTTTTTCAGGGACAATGATCGAAGAAAACAATATTAGAGTGAAATAGACCAGGTTTATTAAATGCGTGGCGCGAAGAATGGCCAATGTATTTCTAGGTAATTAAATCAAACGGTACATAGACATATATATATATATATATATATATATATATATATATATATATATATATACGTAAGGGAAATAATTGAAAAAGTGAGAACTCCCGACCGGAATAAGCGCACGTGTTTGCACTAACAAACACACTTATTAGTGAATACTGGAAATAAAACTCTCATCCGCAGAAATAATATGCACAGCAGGCACAACCATCTTATATATATATATATATATATATATATATATATATATATATATATATGCGTGCGTACGTGCGTGTGTGTGTGTGTGTGTGTGTGTGTGTGTGTGTGTGTGTGTGTGTGTGTGTGTGTGTGTGTGTGTGTGTGTGTGTGTGTGTGTGTGTGTGTGCAAGTGTTATTATTCTACTGTACGACGCCGAATAGTCATTTCCGCTAGAATGTAACGCAAAACAGCACTATTGCAATCTCAAAGGTGATTGACTGCATGCAAGTGAGCACTGTTATTCCGAATGATTTTGCTGCCGGAGAGTCGTGGCTGTTGCGTAGAGGCGCAGTTCCTGAGAGAATTGACGGACGGCCGGGTGTTAATAAATCCTGATTAACAAGTTCCTAGCTCTCATTCAATATAAACGCCCCATTTTGGGGCAGCCTGTAAATCTTTTAACTTGACTCAGGCAAGAATTTTTGACAGTCTCACCATGTTTGCAACCCATTAAAACTGAGTGCCCCATGGGATACCCCACTTATCTTCTTCAACGAACGCAACAGATCTGCACGTATCTCTACGTGTATGTGAGACATGTGGTTCCTTTAATTGTTTCAATATAGTCGTTATGATAGTGCACCGGATAACTGAACGCAGCCGTTTATAATATACAAGCTGCAGAGTTGAGCGGTCATACATTTGGGAACGGCATTACATTTACGCATGAAATATAGGATAAGCGTAACATGTTTTTCTCGGAAATCAGACTCGAGAATAATTTATGTTGTTTACACCCCCAGAAATAAGCCGAAGAACGCAGCCACCTGCTTTTTTCTTTTTTTAATGTAAGCAAGTTCTTGGGTGTTACGTGGCAAAACCACGATATGATTATGAGGCACCCGGTTTAGTTTTTGCCACCTTGGGTTCTCTAACTTGCACCTAAATAGAAGTACACGAGTCTTTTTCCATTTCGTTCCCATCGACTTCCGCGACATGGACTGAACGCGCTAGCTCCAGAATTAGCAGCGCAACGCCGTATCCAAGATATAGACACTAATTAGGCTACCGCGCTTGCTTGCTTTCTTTCTTTTTGAAGTATCGACTGAAAAAAAAATCCACGTACGGCTTACGGCGAAAGATTAGCATATAGAATGGCTAACTAAAACCGCTTTCGGCGCACGAGGTCCGACTGCAATAAATGACTCCGTACCAATTACTCCGCATTCTGTTACACGAAAAAGGCGGAAACTTGATTGGAATGTTGCACTGCAGTTTACTATTTTTTTTTTAATCTACACCAATGGTACACGTAAATCTGAATACAAGGAGCCGGATGGGGCAGATATGCTTTACTTGTTTGAAGCGGCAAGCAGGAAGGTTCCATATGTTACAATTGCTTCGTCCGCGTTTCGCAAGACCAACTGATAGAAATCTATATGCGCAACAATACACACGAGAGAGACATGTTGCTTGAAGGACGAGAAAAATATTTTTTTCTCCAAAGGGAACCGTACAATAACATATTAGAATGAAAGCCGTCACTGCGGCCGCAATGCACGCGCAATCACCTAGCGGCATTAGAAAATAATAAAAAATAAATAAAGAAGAGAAAGGAAAGGAATTTATTATTAAGGCATAAATACATGTCATATGCAATTATGAACCCCATTTGATCGGTCTGAACGCAAATACCAGCGCGCGAAGTAGTACGAATGACCCTGCCGAGCAGTATCGCCAGCAGTTTCCAACGACGCGACCTTGATGCGGCCCAATCCACTTCGACCGCAGCGCCGCCCCAGTATTTTTCCACGTCGGGCGCCTCACTGCAAAGCATGCGCCGCCCCAGCCGCTCGTCCCACTCGACCATATTCTAGTACACTCTAGTCGGGAACGAACGCCCTTGTGCACCGCAGCGCACCTAGCTAACCTAGCTACGGACGAGAGAGAAAAACGCCGAAAGCGTTCTCCGGAAGGCGGAAGCTGGCTTCCGGAACCGGAAGCGGAAACGGAAGTGGAAACGGAAGCGGAACCGGAAGCAGAACCGGAAGCAGAACCAGAAGAGGAAACGGAAGTCGGCTTCCGGTTATACTATACATATACATACATATATATATGTATATATGCGTATACATACATACATAGCGGTCTCCATGCCAACCAGAGCTGCGGACTTCTAGTGAACACTGCATGCGGCGTCTCTTTCACGTACGGACACACAACGCCATCTATTGAGCAATTAATAAACTAGAGGTGGCTACATACTACTACTACTACTACTACTACTACTACTACTACTACTACTACTACTACTACTACTACTACTACTACTACTACTACTACTACTACAGAGGAGGGAACGACCCACACCCGAAGGAGCTTCGCCCCTAAAAGAAAGACGAAACGCTACGCTTCTGTGTCGACTACCGCAAGCTCAACAACGTGACTAAAAAGGACGTGTACCCGCTGCCGCGTATCGACGACTCGTTAGATAGACAATGGCGTGCCCACTATTTTTCTTCTATCGATTTAAAAAGCGGGTACTGGCAAATCGAGGTAGACGAACGCGACCGCGAGAAAACAGCCTTTGTGACTCCAGATGGGCTCTATGAATTTCGAGTGCTTCCTTTTGGCTTGTGTTCAGCCCCGGCTACTTTCCAGCGAATGATGGACACTGTCCTTACTGGACTGAAGTGGCAGGCCTGTCTTGTGTACCTGGATGATGTGGTCATCTTCTCTGAAACGTTCGAGCAGCATCTTCACCGCCTACGGAGTGTGCTAGAAGCTCGGCAGACCTCACACTTAAGCCCGAAAAGTGCCACTTTGGTTACGAAGAGCTCAAATTCCTCGGGCATGTAGTAAGCGCCAAAGGGGCCCGACCCGATCCAGACAAACTTGCCGCTGTGGCCGCGTTTCCAGCTCCTGCCGATAAGAAGGCCATCCGGCGCTTCCTGGGTTTGTGCGCCTACTATCGCCGGTTTATTAACGGCTTTTCGAAGATAGCGGAACCCCTGACACGCCTTACAAGGGATGATACGCCATTTGTGTGGCATAATGATCAACAGGCGGCTTTTGCTGAATTACGACAGCGCCTGCAGTCAGCACCCGTTCTTGCACATTTTGACGATGATGCTGATACTGAGGTGCATACCTATGCCAGCAGCATTGGCCTTGGCGCAGTGCTTGTCCAGCATCAAGATGGAGTGGAAAGAGTTGTAGCATATGCCAGCCACTCCCTGTCCCGTGCCGAGGCGAATTATTCGACTACGGAGAAAGAGAGCCTCGCGGTCGTGTGGGCGATAATCAAGTTTCGCCCCTATCTCTATGGTCGTCCCTTCAAAGTAGTGACGGACCACCAAGCCCTCTGTTGGTTGACAACCATGCGCGACCCTTCAGGACGACTGCCACGGTGGCGTTTGCAGCTACAGGAATTTGACATCACCATCGTTTATAAGTCTGGCCGTAAGCATGAAGACGCTGACACGCTGCCCGCGCACCCATTGATCCTGCCAGTCAGGAAACAGCGGATGATGACGGCTTCCTGGGCGCCATTAGTTCGTCGGACTTGAGCAGACGGCAGCGTGACGGCGCTGAGATTAGACCGATCATCGATCATTTAGAGGGCCGCGACACAACCATACCACGCCATCTGTCCCGCTCGCTGACGTCCTTCTGTCTGCGAGATAACGTGCTTTATAAGAATGCTCGTTCGACCAGCCGTGCTTACCTCCTGGTGGTTCCAAGGGACATGCGCGACGACATCATCTTCGCTTGCCACGATGAACCGACATCTGGTCATTTAGGCTTTTCACGAACACTCGCTAGAGTAAGCGAAATGTACTATTGTCCCGGGCTTTCGGCAAGCGTCAAACAGTACGTTAAAGGCTGTCGTGAATGCCAGCGCCGCAAGACACCATCCGTTAATCCGGCTGGCTTACTCCAGCCAATTGAAGCACCTCACACGCCTTTCGACCAAGTCAGCATGGACATTTCGGACCGTTTCCTCTCTCGGCCGACGGCAAAAAATGGGTGATCGTCGCGACTGATTATTTAACACGCTATGCTGAGACGCAGGCGATCCCACGAGCCACGGCCTCAGAGGTAGCACAGTTCTTCATGCGCCACATCGTTTTGCGTCACGGTGCTCCATCCACTGTAATAACAGACAGAGCTGGACAGCATTCACAGCGCAGCTTATGGACGAAGTTTTTGAATTGAGCAACACCAGGCATCGCAAGACGACCGCGTACCATCCGCAGACCAACGGACTTACCGAGCGACTGAATAAGATGGTCACAGACATGCTCGCGATGTACATCGACGTTCAACACGAAACATGGGATCGGATGTTGCCTTACGTGACCTTCGCGTATAACACCGCCGTGAAAGAGACGACGCGCTTCACGCCCTTTCGCCTTCTCTACGGTCGCGAAGTCCAGACGATGCTGGACGCTATGCTGCCGTGTCTAGACGCTAACCTATTCGCAATGATGATGATGATGATGATGATGATGATTTATTGGCATCCCCTTTGAAACGGGGCGGCGACAAATAGTCACCTAGCCTGCTTGATTTAATCAGGTATACTATACATGTTCTTTATCTAGCATTTTTGTATACATCTCATTATTATTTTGCTTTTTCAAAAAAATTACCTTGTGCCGCTGCCTATGATTTTAAGAGATCAGGTCGTATCCATCTTTTCCCTGCTTTTTTTTCACCAGTACTCCAATCGTCTCTTGCTGATCTCTACGGCTGATCTGTTTATGTTTCCTTCCACTTTGAAACCAAGCAATTCTGGGAGTTGCACGTTACCTACGGTTCTCGCTGGTTGGATCCCGTCGCATTCCATCAGGATGTGCTGAGTGGTTTCTGGATCTTTACTGCAGCATGCACATGTCTCATCTAGATCCGAATATTTGTTCCGATATGTTTTCGTCCTTAGGCAACCGGCTCGAGCCTCAAATAGCAAGGCACTGCCCTTTGTGTTATCGTACAGATTTTCCCTTCTGATTTCTTTCTTCTCATTGTTGTAAATCACCATTGTCCTTTTTGTTTCTATTCTTTGCATCCAATTCAAGGTCACTATTTCTCTCACTTTCTTTCTGATGACTCCTGGTTGTCTATTTGCAGTTTCGATTATCCTGTACTTGGCTGCCAACTTCCTTGACCTCTTCCTCCATTCTGTGTCCACGCTTTTCATGTAGAGATACTTGTGCACTTTAGCCGCCCCTTTATTTTCATCCATGTTCCTGAGCCTTTCTTCAAAACTAATTTTGCTCTGTGCTTCTCTGACTTCAAAAGAGGCCCAACCCATGTCACCCTGCACTGCCTCATTTGTGGTATTACCGTGGGCTCCCAAAGCCAACCGGCCTACTGATCTTTGGTTAACTTCCAAACCCGCCAATATATCCGATTTTAAGCATATAATGGCATTTGCGAATGTTAGCGCTGGCACCATTACTCCTTTCCAGATTCCACGCACCACCTCATACTTATTGTGGCCCCACAGTGCTCTGTGTTTCATTATTGCTGCATTCCGCTTCCCCTTTATTTTCAGATTATCTTGGTGGTTGTTTGAGTAATTCTTTCCTTCGTTTATGTGTACGGCGAGGTACTTATATTGCTTCACTATGGGTATTACTTGCTGTTGAATTGACACCACGAAGTTACTCGTGTGTTCATTAAAGATCATAATTCCTGATTTCTCTGTGCTAAACTTAAGGCCTAGATTTGTCGCTGCATTCCCACAGATATTCGCAAGCGTCTGTAAATCTTTTTTATTGTCCGCAAGTAGCACAATGTCGTCTGCGTACATCAGTCCGGGGACCTTCTGTTGCACCATTTGTCCGTTACGCAATGCACACAGACGGTCGCACCGCGTAGTGGCCAGCGAGAGAAATATTTCAAAGAGTATCCGCAGACTCCATGGCACAGTGTTACCGTGTGGCTCTGTATGCGCGGCGCGTTTCTGTTTTGTTAACAGCTGCTGCATACGCCATGGAAGAAAAAAAAAGTGTTGCGTGCCTCAGTGCACCAACCGAGCGGGGAAAGATAAGATAAGCCTTCGTTTGTTTCCGCTAGACGCGTATCTTAAAAAGAAGTCGGCGGTGAAGCTCCAAATCGGCAAGCCTGTGACTCCGCCAATGAAAGTTTGTAGCGCACTCTTCGTCGCCGAAGACTTATTCTGTAGCAACATCGGTTAGCAGAATGCTAATCGTTGACATTGTTCACGAAAGCATAAACATTACGCTTTTACGATGTGGTAGTTGTAGCTTAGGTGAATGGCAAGTTCAATGCGGCACGAAAAGACAAGGTAACAAATTCGCGCTGATGCCTTACGACGTCCGAACGCTACCGCTACAGTCGAATATTTGCAAATCAGGCTACCCAAATGCTCTCGCAACAGTTGATTATTTGTAGAGCCATTTAGGCAGCTGCTGGTGTCTGGTTTTCGAGCGTAATTGACGGAGCGTAACTAGGTTCGGAGCTTCGCGCCGATCGCTAGCTCTGTAGCATATTTGCTTGCACTGACCTTTTTTGATTGATTTCAAAACAATATCGGTGGTTTTTTTTTTCTGGCTTAAACCGAAAACGCAGCACTCAAGCCGTAGCGTTCGTTCTAGATACGCTTCGCGTCGCATACATCCTTCAGTAAAGTTAAGGGCATCATTCGTCGTAGGTGGTGGTGATGCTGATGTTGAAGTAGGCGGGGTTAGCCTGGCATAAATAGCCGGTAATTGTTCCGCCGGATCCCCCTTCGGTGTAGATATCAGGGGTGTGCCACCAGGTGTCGATGAGCCCCGTGACTCACAGGAAGGCTATCAGCAGTCGTTGCACTCTCTTCTTGATTGCCGCGGGCCCTCTGGGGAAAACAACGTCTTCAAAGCTCCTGTGCGTAAGAGCGCTCTTTTGCAGGCTGTCGACCATCGCTTTTCTTTCTGTGTCAAACTGCGGGCATAGCCAAATGAAAATATTCGATGTTGCCAATGTCACCAAAGAATGCACAGAGTGGGGAAGCGCAAAGCCCAGTCTTGAATAGCAAACCTGGGGTGTACGCGGAGTCGGTTCTGATGCGGTGGAACACCGTCGCTTCTTCGCGAGTAAATTCATGAGTCATAAAATAACAAGCACGCATGCACTTCTCGTGATGCACGCTTTTGGTTATACAGCGGCATTTCGCAGCCGATGAGAATAAAATCTGAAAAATAAGAATACACTCGTCGTGCGACGAGGAAGATGAGAAAAAGCCCGGCGTGCTACCACACGGATGCCACAGTCGCCTATTCTGATACTCTCTCGGTCCGCCATCATGGATCACCTCGCGCGCCACCTGTAGTTCGTGTGCATTGCAGCTGACGCCGACAAATTTGCAGAGCGTGCTGAGGAAGCTCGGCAGCTCACGCGGCTGCATATCGGCCAGCAGCAGCAGGCAGACGCACGGCGCTACAACATCCGCCACAGGGACGTGTCCTACAACCCCGGGGACCAAGTTTGGGTGTGGACCCCCGTTAGCCGTCGTGGCCTCTGTGAAAAGCTGCTGAGCCGGTATTTCGGTCCGTATAAAGTGCTCCGCCGCGTCAGTGACGTAAACTACGAAGTTGTTCCGGACACAACAACATCGCAGACCCGGAGTATATAGGACACAAAGACAACCGACCTCAGACATAGTTCATGTTGTGCGCATGAAGCCGTACATTGCGCGTCCGTAACTTTTTTTTGTTTTTATTGCGATAGCAATTATATGGACACTCCAAAGCAGATTTCTGCCGTCAGCATCGCCGACGTCGTCGCCGTCGCCGTGAGGTTCCGTATGACGTCAATGGAGATGAAATCGTCGCCGCGCGCCGCCGAACGCTGTATGTGAGAGTGAAAGGGCGCGAGGGACGCGCGCTTTCACGGGGAGTGAACCCACGGCGGAGAACAAACGCGCGTTCTGCGCCGTGCTCCCTTAAGGGCTGCAGAAGTAGGCGTCTCTTGCCTTCTTTACAATCATCATATATGTAGAGCAAACGCGCCTTCTTCCGACGCGCGAAAGGCCGTAGGGGGGGGGGGGGAGGGAAGGGAGGCGAAGTTTAGCTGCGGCACCGAGTGCCTATTTATATCAGAGGCTCCGGCAACAGTCACCAACGCCGCACGCATTTTGTGCGAACGCGGGCAAAACGCCGACGGCGTCGACAACAGTTCTGCGTGTTGCCGGTGCTGCTGCATGTCCAATTTTATACACCTGATAAAGCTACTATCATTAATCCGTATAGCTGTCTACAAATTTGCTATCGCAATTGATGCTTCGCCTTTCAGGCGAAACTGCGACAACGACGACGAAGTTCGTGCGTTCGGCTGGTGGCTCCTTTTGATGCTGAAGTTTTTTCTATTTTTTTGTGTTTGATCGTGCATCAGCAACACCCAGCGCTGTTTGTGCGGGCCTTCAAGACTGCTGCTTTGCTGCGAGGGCCTCCCTGCGAAGCCTGCTATGGAGGAGATGGTGGTGGACCCGTCTAGCGGCAGGGACAGACCTCCCGTCGCAAGGAAGCGCCTCAGCTCCTCAGTGGAATCAGAAGCTGCCGATTCCGAATCTGACGCCAGGTCGGACGACTCGGATGCCTTTATACCTGCTAAGCATCGGCGTTCAAGACGGAAGTCTTCGACATCGTCATCAAGCGAAGCAACCATCATATACAGCAGCATCGTGACTACGACAGTAGCCTTCGTACCGGTCGACGTGATGGTAAGCCTGAATGCCATCTCCAAACAGAAACTGCATGATTTTTTCTTCAAACTGGCACCGGGTCTTATTCAAGAGGTTCGAGTGAACCCAAGGAAAAATATCATTGCCGTGGACACAACAGATGAGAAGACGGTGCAAACTCTACTTGGTCTGTCTCAACTCTGTGGTGTCAACACGCGGGCTTACATACCACAGGGCGCGGATGTAACAGCTGGCGTCATATCTGATGTTGACCTCGAACTTCAAGACGACGTGTTAAAAAGTGATCGTTTGCACGCCACCATGCAAAATCATCAGCGTTCGACGGCTCGGCTCGTCAAAGTGTGTGAAGATTCTTTTCGACTGTGCAAAACTGCCTATAGTCATATAAAGGCTGGACTAGTGCGATACCAAGTTCGGCCTTTCGTACCAAGACCCTTACAGTTCCGCACATGTTTAAAGCTTGGTCATGTGCAGGGTTTCTGCACAAGTGCTGTGGTGTGTGCCAAATGTGGTCAAAATCACGACGCAAATTCTTGCGACAGTCCGACATCTCGGTGCCCGAACTGTAACGGTGAACACTTGGCAACAGACAAAGAATGCCCCACACTGAAGAAAAAACTAAAGTTCCTTAAAGAGAAAGCTAAGAAGAAGGCATCAGGAGAGGAGCCGAGTAGCCGCAGTGCCTGTCCAGCGGCTACAAGTGGCAAAACTGAAGATATACCCGCACGTACGAAGAATAGCAAGGACAACGCGCGTCGGCAGGAAAGTGGGAAGCGGAATTTCTGTCTCTCTACGATATCGTGGCCGGCGCTTCCATCGAAAGCGTCCGAACCAGTATCTGCCAAGATCTCGCCTCCGAAAGTTTCGGAACCAGCTCCATCCAAGGCGTCCCAGTCTGCAGTAGTAAACTCTGTAAATAGGGTGCCTACAGCGGTCTCGGTCAACGATGACAAACAACTTATCAACCTGCTTAAGATGCTTGTCAACGTTGTTAGGTCTCTGATTGCCGGTCGTCAGACACCAGCAGCATTAGCCGCAGATCAACTCCTAGAGGCTCTTATTCCAGTGCTCGACGGCCTTCACTAGAAACATGAATGCTCGTGGAAAGCCCCGTCCCTCTGTGCTGCAATGGAATGTCAGGTCCTTACGATCGCGGCATGCGGATCTAGTCCTTCGGCTTCTCGCAATGAACACCCCGCCAGATGTTATAGCACTTCAAGAAACCAATGTAAGAAAAGATGATTTCAGACTTCCTGGTTACGTAGGCATCCACAGCAACGCTCGATGCACAGTGCCGGCATGCGGATCCTTCCAGTGTACGGACGCCACGCATCCGCGAAATACTTCAAAAGCATCGCTATACATCCGAGCTGACCTACATTTTGCAGTTATTAACACAAGTGATATCTGCGATGCCGATTTTGAATGTACAGCCGTTACTGTAAGTCTCAGAGATACGACGACGACTGTGGCAAGTATATATTATCGACCGACACGATCTTCAGACACCACCTTATTGGAGTGCTTAGTCTCTCGGTGTGGCCCATCATTTGTGCTGTGCGGGGACTTCAATGCTCACCATCCTCGCTGGTGTTCTCGTCAACAAGACCAGCTTGGGATAGAGATCAACGAGCTTATTGTTAGGCATGATCTACAAACACTCAATGACGGCTCACCTACATTTGTCGGCAGAGGGAAGGGACAGTCCACCATCAACCTTGCGATATCAACAAGAGATGTGTGTCTCGCCTGGTCATGTGAATCTGACCCATGGGGCTCAGATCACCTACCAATTTGGTTGATTCCAGAACATACTCCTAGCCGCCAGACTGCCGCCTACACAGTGACGAACTGGAACAAGTTCCATCAGCTCATTTCAGAGGCCCCATCGCACGATAAGTTGTTTAAACTGGTGAGCGAGTGTCTTCAACAAGCTACCGTAAGACGACGGCGGGGCATAGATAAACCCAACCCTGATCTTAAGCTCTTTAGGCTACGCGCCTGTCTACGCCGCGCTTACAGGAGAGCGCAGCGCTCTAAAAGAAGCTCCGATTGGACGGTGCATAACCGCCTAGACGCAGCCATACGGCGGCACACAAAACAACTTCGTCGAAAGGAGCTGGGCAGCACTGTGTAGTTCACTGCATACGGCAAATGGTTTTGGAAGTGTTTGGCGAATACTGAAGGCTCTTCGCACTCCTGAGATCTGCAAGAATCCAACTGCTGCTTTGTGCATAACGACTGGCCAGACTCCGAAAATTCTTGCGGAAGCATTTGCCGACCTTTTCGTACCTCCTATGCCAAGTGACAACGCAAACAATGACCTTAATCCTCTGGCAAGTCAGAACATCACAACGTTCTGCTATGGTCCAGCCTGCCAGATGGATGAAACAGACTTTACTCTCGAAGAGCTGCATCACGCCCTCAGCCTCTCCAAACGTCGCACTGCCCCTGGTGAAGACGGTGTTACGTACCACGCATTACGAAACATCGATGAGGCCTTTCATCAAAATGTCTTGGACGCATATAACAAAGTGTGGCGAACGTCTCTGATCCCCAATGATTGGAAATCATCTGTGGTGATACCAGTCTTAAAGCCCGGCCGCCCTGCAAAACACCTAAAGTCTTACCGGCCAATATCGCTAACTTCTAATGTTATGAAGCTGATGGAACGAATGGTACTGTTTCGTCTAGACGGCAGGCTACAAGAGCTTAATTTCTTTCCTGATGTCATGAGCGGCTTTCGTCGTCACCGTTCAGCCCTCGATAGCATAGCAGATCTCGTTTCATCTCTAGAGTCTGCTCGAGGAAACAAGCACTCTGCATACATGCTCTTCCTGGACATACAGCAAGCTTTCGATTCGGTTCCCCATAAGGCGATTATTATTGCCCTTATGAATGCGGGAATTTCGGGTCGACTGCTTCATTTCGTGCATAACTTTCTATCTGAGCGCCACATGAAAGTGCGTGTTGGAGGAGCAACAAGTGATTCTCGCCCTGTTAAGTGCGGTGTACCACAAGGCAGTGTCTTGTCACCGCTTCTCTTCAACAGTGTACTTGCTGGACTTCCAAGCCGATTGCCTCAGGAAGCAGACTTTCCAATATGTATAGCAATCTATGCAGATGACATTGCACTGTGGATCAGCGGTCCTTCGTACCACGGTCCACGTCTTCGTGGAATCTTGCAGAGAGCTCTGAATGCGACTTCAGAGTACTTGGAGGAAGTTGGTCTGCAGATCTCACCAGCTAAGTCAGCCGCGATTGCATATCATCCAAGGCAACGGGCTCGTCGAACCATGAGGCGGCTGTACCTCAGAGAGACACCGGTACAATGGGTACAACACCACCGCTACCTGGGTGTAATTATCGATGATCGCCTCTCTTGGCGCCCTGCCATTACCTCTGTGCGGTGCAAATCCCGGTCGCTGCTCAAGTATGTGGCCGCATTGACTGCTAGGGGCGCTGGCTGCGACCAGACGACAGCACTTCAGGTATACCAATCGTCTATCCTCTCTGGCGTGATGTATGCCTTGCCAGTCTTGAACGTGCCGCCAAATGTGATGTCTGAGTTGGAACGGGACCATCGTGTTGCCCTCCGAGTCATGCTTGGCTTACCTCGTGAGGCGCAATCTGTTCCACTACTCACGGAAGCGCACCAGTTGCCCCTGAGCTTGCAAGCAGACCAGAGAGCGCTACACCATATCGAACGTTTGCACCGAGCATCAGACGGCCAAGCACTGATTAATCGGCTGCTTCAGCGCCCTTTCTCTCGGATGGGGAAAATGGCGGCATTGTTTGTGGACATTACTCACAGTTCACGAGACACTACTTCTTTCACTACTCCGAAGAAGCGCAACAAATGCTCCTTCCCCATTTATCTGACAATTCCTGAAATACACAAAAAATCTAGTCAGCCTGTTCCGGCACTATTTCAATTGGCCCAGTCCCACCTATTTGAAAAATTTGAAGGTTATATTGAAATATTCACGGACGCATCTGTACACAGCGACGCGCAAGGTGCTTCTGCAGCTTTCTTCTGCCCTTCAACTGGCATCAGATGGGTATTCAGAATACTACATCCAACATCATCAACAACTGCAGAACTAGCAGCGATTGATGTTGCTCTGAAATACGTACACGAAGAATTAAACGCCTTGGAGGTCGTCATTCTTACAGACTCCCGTGCTGCCCTCAGCAGACTTAGACAATATGCCGATAGCCCATTGTTGTGCAGTATCCAAGAAACTTCCGGCAAAATTACTTCCTGTGGAGTATCCCTCATTGCCCAGTGGGTACCCTCGCACGTGGGCATCGCTGGAAATGAAGAGGCTGATAGCCTCGCTTCAAGCTGTGCCCACCATGAATGTGACTGCCCTGACATTTCGTGCACGTTTGAAAACGCCCGTCTCCTGATACGCCGACACCTCCTAAAGCAGCACCCAGACCGGCGTGTTGCAGACGGATCGTTTCCTCCCCGCGTTCGTGGTCGAGGCTTGCCCCGTCGTGCTAGAGCACTGTTATACAAGTTAAGGGTTGGGTCTGTGTTGGTGCGCGAACGCCTATACCGACAAGGACGTGTGGACAGCCCGTCGTGTACGTATTGTGGCTCCTGTGAGACACTTGAACATCTAGTTTTATAGTGTCCCGCATTCGTTGCGCAGCGAGCATTACTAATTAAGGAGTATAGACTTATGGGGCTGCAATGTGCGACCCTTGACGATTGCCTTTTTCCAAAGGGGAGTGCTGCAAGACGTGACCAGGCCCATCGAGCCCTGCTAAGTTTTCTGAAGGACACTGACTTGGCCTCCCGTTTATAGACATTATTTGTATTTTTGTTTTTTGTTTTTGTTTGATTTGTTCTGTCCGTGTCTCCGTCATTTCTTTATTTCCTCTTTTCTTTTCTCATATTTTCATTTCCTCTATTCCCTCCTCCTATAGGAGTAGGCAGGCGTTGTGCCCCTCTCGGTGGCAGTTGTCAGCTTGCTCCCTCCTTAATCCCTTTGTGTCCTTGTGTGTATATGTGTACAAATCAAATAATAATAATAAATCAACTGCGACAACTTTTTTTTTCCTCTCATTTTCTTCTTTGTTTTACTTTTCATTTATCTTTGGGAGCTTGCTTCTTCGTTCATTGACTGTGCCGGCGTGACGGCTACATTTTTTTTTGTACTTTCGCTTTGCCTGCCTTCTTCTTTGTCTTCTACGCCTATTTTTTTTTAGCATCGAGGCGATGCTTTTGTTCGGAAGGGGGGATATTGCCACCTTTAGGTAGTGGGTCGAAGGCAAGAGTATATAGGTCGAACCCAAAAGAAAGAAGACGCGCGCTCCTTCTCTGCTCGAGCCAGCTCCGACGGTCGCGTCTTCCAAGAGTCAGCTGCTCTACGTTTATTAAACCTTCAGGACTACTTCTCGAGGCTCGTGACAATATATATATATATATATATATATATATTGTGAGACGTCGGCCGATGCGATGCCTTTATTTCCGAGCAGCCGCCCGAGTCAGAGACGAAGCACCGCACGAGACAAAAGATGATGATGAGTCGTATGTACAAATGACGACGACGATATGCCCAAATAGCGCTCACACAAGATGATGAGTCGTATGTACAGATGACGACGACGATATGCCCAAAATGCGCTCACACTAACTTCCCCCCTTCAGGAAAGCGGTCAGGAAGACCGCAAGCTAGAAAGGGTAGGTACGGCGAATGTAGGGTTTCAGGCGAGATACGTGAACGATTTCCGTAGTGCGGCGGCGGCGGTCAGTAGCTGAGCTGACAGGAGTGACGCGGTAGTTAACGACCGAAGTTCTTTGCAAAACGGTGTAGGGGCCGAGATATCTGTGGAGAAACTTTTCACAGAGGCCCGGTGCGCGAACAGGTGTCCACAAAAGAACTTCGTCGCCTGGACGGAACGAAGCAACGCGACGCGTCGCATCATAGCGAATTTTCCTTTTGTCCTGAATGGTAGCGGTGTTGGCGCGGGCAATTTCACAGCAGCGGGCGATGCGAGCAGCAAATTCTTCAGGAAGAGACGCGAATGGAGCAGCAGGTGCTGAAAGGAGTGTAGTGTCCAAGACGAAAGACGGCGCACGACCGTACACAAGGAAGAAGGGACTGTAATTGGTTGTACGCTGGACGGCAGTAATATACGCAAACGTCACGAAAGGTAGAATGGTGTCCCAGTTGGTGTGATCGGGTCGAACATACATTGACAACATGTCGGACAAAGTTCGATGAAAACGCGCTGTAATGCCATTTGTTTGCGGATGGTACGCTGATGTGGTCTTATGGGTGGTGTCAGAGGCCTGGAGGACTTCCCGAAGGACATGCGATAGGAACGTCTTGCCACGGTCACTCAGGAGGACACGAGGTGCACCGTGGCGCATAACGATACCGTGCACGAAAAACTCGGCGACTTCGGAGGCAGTACCAGAGCGAAGAGCAGCTGTCTCAGCGTACCGCGTTAGATGATCCACTGCGGTAACGATCCAGCGATGACCAGCGGGCGTTAGTGGGAGGGGTCCGTACAAGTTTATGCCCACAATTTCGAGGGGGGTGGACGGGCATGGTAGAGGCTGCAGAGGACCGGCTGAAAGGGATGTCGAGCGTTTTCTGTGTTGGCATGACGCGCAGGAGCCAACGTATTTTGCGACAGAGATGGAAAGGCCCGGCCAGAAACAACGCGTTTTGATGCGGTCGTAGATCTTATGAAAGCCCAAGTGGCCAGCCGTCGCGTCGTCGTGAAATGCTTCTAATACTTGGAGTCGAAGTGAGCGAGGTATGGTTGGTACCCACCGGTTACCGGAAGGATGGTAATTTAATCGAAATAACACTCCACCTTGAAGCTTAAAGCGTGAAAGTTGTCGTCTTAAACGACTGTTTGGTGGTCGTACCAAGCCAGTAAGTCGGTCGATCAGCGTTTGGCAGTATGGGTCTTTACGTTGGAGTGAGGCGAGGCCAGTAGACGGAAGAAAGTCAACTGAGGCATCCGCCTGTCCCGGGCTACGGGACGTGTGCTGAGACGTGTGGCTAGATGGTGACGTGCAGACCGAAGGTGAAGCATGGGCGTTCGGAGACAGCGGGCAGCGTGACAAAGCGTCGGCATCCTGATGTTTGCCGAACCTATAGGTGACAGTGAAGTCATATTCCTGCAAGCGCAGTACCCAACGGCCGAGGCGTCCAGGAAAGTTTTTCAGGGACGACAACCAACAGAAAGCATGATGGTCGGTCACAACTGTGAAATGGCGGCCGTAGAGATAGGGTCGAAATTTTTGTATTGACCACACGATGGCGAGGCATTCCTGTTCTGTAATTGTGTAGTTGCGCTCAGCAGGAGAAAGAGCACGACTTGCATAAGCCACGACTTGCTCTTAAGACTTCTGATTCCGCTGCAGCAGGACAGCGCCAATTCCATGCCCACTGGAATCAGTGTGTAGAGTAGTAGAGGCGGTTGCATCGAAATGACGGAGCACGGGCCCTGACGTGAGAAATCGTTTGAGGGTCTGGAAGGCGGCTTCACAGTCGTCCGACCACAAAAAGGACGCGCTCGAAGTCAGAAGTTTGTGTAGAGGAGCGGCGATGGTAGCGAAGTCACGGACAAAGCGGCGGAAGTGGGACGCCAGTCCTTGAAAGCTGCGGAGTTCTTTAAGTGTGGTTGGTGGCGGAAATTGCAGCACTGCAGCGATTTTATCAGGATCAGGCTGGATGTCATGCTTACTGACGACGTGGCCCAATACTTTAATGCTTCGGCTTGCAAAGCGACACTTTTTAGTATTGAGTTGGAGACCAGCGTTTGCTAGACACGTGATAACTTGGTCTAGACGTTGTAGGTGCTGGGAGAAACTCGACGAAAAGATGACAATGTCGTCCAAGTAACAAAGGCAGGTCTTCCATTTTAAGCCACGGAGTACTGTATCTATCATACGTTCAAACGTCGCTGCTGCATTGCACCGTCCAAAAGGTATCACGTTAAACTCGAAAAGGCCATCAGGTGTAGCAAACACAGTCTTTTCTTTATCTGGCTCATGCATTGGAATCTGCCAATATCCGGAGCGCAAGTCGAGGCTCGAGAAATACTCGGCACCTTGTAAGGTATCCAAAGCATTGTCAATACGAGTCATTGGATAAACATCCTTACGGGTAATTTTGTTTAGCGCCCGATAATCGATGCAAAAGCGCACAGAACCATACTTTTTTTAACAAGCACAACAGTAGAAGACCAAGGGCTTGCTGACGGCCTCATAATGTTGCGTGGAAGCATGCCGTTCACTTGTTGTTCTATAACTTTTCGCTCCGAAGGTGACACACGGTATGGGCGACGGCGAATGATGCGAGAGCGGTCTGTTTCAATCCGATGAGTAGTTACAGTGGTCTAACCCAGGCCTCACTAAGAAACGTCAAAACAAGATTCATGCTTCATTAAAATGGTGAGGAGTGCATCGGTCTGGGCCGGATTGAGATCTGCACTCAAGGTGGCCTTAATTAATAGCACTCGTGTGGCCTTCTGCGGGCGTACAATGCGCAGAAGACGTGGCAGGCGAAACACTGACGACACATGCCGGTGCAGCGTCGGCGAGCTTGGCGACTGTAGACCCTTTCGGCAGGAGTAGTGGCTCAGGAGTCGTATTAAAGACTGTGAGATTGGCATAGCCACTCGAGAACCAGACCAAGCAAGAAGCTATGGCGAGTCCTCGAGAAATGCAGCACTGAGAAGGTACAACCAATGCATCTCCGTCGACTATGTTGACTCAAGGGTAAGAACACGTTCTTCGTCTGGTTGGATAATAAAATCCGCTGCTGCAATGAGGTTGGGACACGGGGAATAGAAAACAGGATAAGTCTCGGTGACGCTGATGTGGATCCTTGGGTCGCCGCACGAAATTAGTGGAGAAGCAGCGGACAGGAAGTCAGATCCTAATATCATCTGATGAGCGCACGTCGAAAGCACCGCAAGTTGCACATGATGACGAATACCGTCTATCAGAACGCGAGCTGTGCACTGTCCTACCGGACAGTGCACAGCTCGCGTTCTGATAGACGGTATCACGTTCTAGCTGATCGCGAGCTGATGACAGCTCGCGTTCTGTCATTGGCACCACATAGGACCGGACCAACATACGGCGTTTGCAGTTTTCGCAGACGGAAGCACAGTTCACGATGTATAACATAAATAGCGGCTGCAGTATCTACAAGGGCGTCGACAGAAACACCTTCTACACAAACCGAGAGCAAATTGGTGGGGCGAGCAGAAGGAATTGGAAAAGTCCTATACGATGCAGTTTCTCCTCCGAAAACTGCAGCCTCTAGTTTTCCGAACGGGTCTCCACAACATGGGAATCAGCACGCAAGGGCGATGAGGAACGGCGGTAGGGTGTCGTGTCGTCCCAATGGTTGACGTCGCTGGCTCTGTTGTAGTGATCGAGCCAATCTTCGACGTTGTCGCCGCGGAGGCCGGCAAAGATGGGAGGATCTCGGTGTTTGGTGTTCACCGTCCAGGTAGGCCCAGCGGGCTGACCAGAGGTGGTAGCAGCACTGCTGGACGGGCTGGATTCTGCCATCACCTTGTTAGGCGAGAGCAAACGACGACCGGATCGGAGCTCCAGGGGAATCGGTAAAGAGGACGTGGGAATCGAAGCACACTCCATCACTTGTGAGACGTCGGCCGATGCGATGCCTTTATTTCCGAGCAGCCGCCCGAGTCAGAGACGAAGCACCGCACGAGACAGAAGATGATGATGAGTCGTATGTACAAATGACGACGACGATATGCACAAATAGCGCTCACACAAGATGATGAGTCGTATGTACAGATGACGGCGACGATATGACCAAAATGCGCTCACAATATATATATATATATATATATATATATATATATATATATATATATATATAGGGTGTTTCAGCGAACACTTTCAAAAATTCTTAAAGGTTGCCTGTGGCAGATAGCACGATTTTAGTTCATGAGCTGGTCTGCTCGAAGAGGCGGACATTACTTGCACAAGAACTTGAATTGCATAATCGAATAATTAAGAAAAATACACTAAATAAATTTTAACTAATTACCTGATGGCCCATATTGCAATTTACAAATTGTAGCCGTGGAGTTCGCAAGACGGATCCACTTGGAACGAATTTTCGTGATGACACCAGTTTCGAGATAATAATTCCCGAACTTTGCGGAGAAATGCATTGGCGTTCCAGTTAATTTTGTGCTTCAATGCATAAAGCGACGTTTTGTTAAGCAACTAACCAAAATGCGCTCACAATATATATATATATATGTAACGGTACACAGATGGTCCGTGCATGGGAGCAGAGAAAGACGAAGATTAAAGGCAGTGTTCGGGCGGCCATGCTGTTCTACGTCCGCAACCTCCTGCTCGCGTCACACACACACACACACACACACACACATATATATATATATATATATATATATATATATATATATATATATTATATATATCGTCACGAGCAATGGCAAAGACGAAGACATTGTAGTGGGGCTGGGTCAGAGGCTCTTGTCGGACAGAAAACCTGCGCTCTATATCTGCAACGCCAAGGGTTGAGGCTACAGCGACAACGTCTTGAGCGTGCAAGCAAGTGGCTGCTCGTTCGATCGGCGTCCCGACGTCCACGCTGAAGTCTCCTGGCAAGCTAACTGCGTGGTGGTTTGGCTGAGTTTTGGGTGGATTTGACCTACTCATCTTAACCATCTCATATTTACAGGACTTACCTAGTGCTTGAAGCAGCGCTGATGTCTAAAAACTCTCCTGGGCAAGGGCCCAGCCCTTGGTCAGCCTCCCTTTCTCCTGATGATTTACCTTTGGAATCTTTCTTCCGCAGCGGTGTTAGCAGCATCCCTGTCGCGCTGGTGCCCTCGAGTGGTGGATTCATCCGGCTGAACAACCCACAGGCTGTCCAGGCCGAGCTCCAAGCCATGACGCGTCACTTCCAAATGATAAGCGATGTCCGACAATTTGGAAGAGGTGGGATAGTTTGTAGGTCATCAGATCCGACCTGTGTTGCAGACCTCCTAAAGAGTAAGATTTTTGCATCTGTGCCGGTGAGTGCGTTCATTCCTCCCCATCTAGCATGCACTAAAGGCATTGTCCGGGGCGTAGACTCTCGATTGAACCCAACTGAGACTCTGGAGAAGTTGTCTGATGCTGGTGTCATAGCCGTATACCGATGCAACCGACTCGTAAACGGGGAAAAAGTTGCCACTGAACCGGTCATTGCTACGTTTGCTGGCATGTCCTGCCCATCTGAACTAAAAGTGTGGCCACTTATTTTTAGAGTGGATCCTCTCCCTTCCCGTCCACTACAGTGTCGGAACTGTTGGCGTTTTGGCCATAGTGCAGGAGGCTGCAAATCAAATGCACGCTGTCGCGTCTGTGGTGAGGATCATTCCCCTAATGAGTGCACAGCTGAAACCGAAACATGCTGCCTGTGTGGAGGAAACCATGCGGCTGACTATGCAAACTGCTCGGCAAAAGCTAATGAAGTGCAGGTACTCGAGGTAATTGACAGGCGAAGATGTTCGCGGCAAGAGGCTATTGCAGTCATCAAGGACAGAGCTTTTGGATACGCTGGCGTCACTGCGAGGCAGTCGACTTTAAATGCAGACAACTTGTCTAAATTCATTGAGTCAGCAGTGGGAAAAGCGATGACAAAGGCTATGCAACATATTGTTCAAACTGTTACAGAATGCATTTCCCAAGTGTTTACCGCTCAGATGACACAGCTGTTGCAAACAGCCGCAACACCAATCACCAAATCGCTTGCTTGTGCTGCAGAACAGGTAGCCAGTTCAGTCCTAGCGCCGAATACCAGATCGGACCCAACGTTTGTTGGATCCGATCCTTGTTCTTCGCGTCAGACAGACTCACAGGATGACATGGAAACAGGTCATGATACCAGGCCGCATAAGCGAACTGGTTCTCCAGTAACAGCGTCTTGTCCCTATTCCAAAAACAAAAAGGGTAATCCTATTTCTCATTCTGGCATCCAAGAAAGTACATTGCGACGGTAGTCGCTGAAGTAATTATATCAATTAGATCATCACCATAGCTTCTTTAAAAGTGCTACAGTGGAACTGTCGTTCCTTGATTTCTGCTTCAATAGACTTAAATTGCTTAACTACACATCTTAACCCTGACGTAATAATTTTTGCAAGAAACCTGGCTTACTCCAGAGAAAAGTTTTAATTTTAAAGATTTTCGACCTTTTCGATTAGATCGCCTTTCACTAGGAGGTGGTTTAATGATTTTGTTGTCATCTAAATTCTGTCATAAGGCTAAAATAGCTTTCAAGTTAATGTCTCCGGAATGTGAAATTTTGGCAGTACACCTTAGCATACCAGGCTACCGTACTTTTTCGATTATAAATGCTTATTTCCCTACGGGCATACACAGTACATACCAATTGGATAGTGCGCTTGCTAACTGCAAAAATCAAGTCATCCTTACTGGTGACTTCAACTCGCATCACGTATCATGGGGTTACAGAACAGATGCATGTGGGACGCGTCTATGGGACTGGACCATAGATAAAAATCTTTCATGCCTAAATATGAGACGACCCACATTTGTCCGTGGCCAATCTCGCTCAGTGTTAGATTTGACGTTTTCTAGCACAAGTATTGCCGTGACATCTTGGACTACGATTGATTTCTCTACAAACAGTGATCATCTCCCAGTATACTTCGAAATTGCATGCCCATTAACATCAGTTGAGCGACAAGACAGAATATTTGTTAATTGCAAAAAATTTAAAGACTGCTTACACTCTTCCATTGCGTCATTAACTAATACTAATGACGAAGAAATTGGCTTGAAAATTTGTTCAGCGTTACAGATGTCCCGACAAAAGTCTGAATTCGTAATTCAGACAGCTAAACGTACATCATCTAGTCCCTGGTGGAACAATGAGTGCTCACGAGTTTATCGCAGAAGAAAAGCTGCTTGGAAAAAACTTCTACATAATCAGAGCCCACAAAATTGGAAAGATTAATGCTTTCGCATTAATGACTACTGTAGACGACAACGGTCCGTCTGTACGGCGCAGAGTAAACAGCTTTCCCACTTTCATTGAGATTTGCGCAGCCCCGGTGCGCAGCGTCCCGTCATGCTCAGAGTTGCTGCAGATAGTTCTTGCGCGGCGACGAGGGCGAGCGTGTATCATTGCTCGAGTGCACGCGATAGGAGTGAGACCGCTGCTCCGGCCAAAGCGGCCAGATGTTCTTCCTGACGCCGTGGTGGGAACGCGCCTTTGCCGATACGGATGGCACAAGAGCTGAAGCAAGTGGTATACCGGCGTTGTTTCCGCCATGTTCTCTGCTCTGTGCCGAGTAGAGCGACTTATATCACTTGTCACGACGTGACGACGCTCGGCCAACGGCGGTGCCGGTGGCGCGAGGAAAAGAGAGGCCCTGCGTATACAGGGGCACTATCCCTCACCAGTACACGGGAGCCCAAGCCCAGAGTCCACTAAAGTTTGCTTAAGAGATTTAATAGTGGAGATGTGGTTTATGGTAAATGAAAAAAAAAATAATCACGATAAGTAAGCCAGAGAGTGTTGATTCCACTGTCAATCTGCATCAAATCGACAAATTTAACACATGAAAACTTTTCTATAATCGCAATGCGCATCACTTATGCTAAAACACTGCGTTGGGTCTCATGTAAAGCTTTCATTGTTGTTGTACTTCCTCTATAATATTTATTTATAAATAATGTAATAGTAGTAGCAGTAGGGGTAGTCGTAGCAGTAGTAGCACTGATGGGACTTCAGACCCCCCCCCCCCCCCCGAAATTATTTCGTGCTGGCATGAACCGCCGACCAGAACAACCACCGGCGCCGGGAATAATTCTGGATTTTGTCCACAAGGTCCTTTTCACGCTCGAAAACAGATTTCGGCACGCACATTGCGAACTCGCGCTGGATTTCGTCGCAACGCCCTTGGCACCTGGACTCGCATAACGCAAGGAGCCCCATCCGAGCACAAACTTTCAAGGGTTTTTCGATAGCGAGCGGACGCGTTGCGGCATTTCGCAGCGGCCGCGGAATCTACGGAGCGCATGGAATTCAATTCCGAAACTTTATGAGTATAAAGTTCTCATAAACTTATGACGCGAAAGGTGCACTGACATTTCCAAAGGCGTGCTTTAGATTTTCAATTCTGGAACTTTATGGGTTTAATGTTCTTATAAACTTGAGCTAACATGCGCGCACTGGAGCCCTCGTGTCCAAGCCGTTCCAGAAATGGAAGGCCGCGCTCGCAATCTTCCGCACACACGAAAATACTAAATATGACCGTGAATGCCAGCTGGCAGCTGATAATTTTCTCCAAACATTTTCAGGAAGGGCGCCCGATGTGATCAATCAGCTGGACCAGGGCAGGCAAAGTGAAATAAGAGAAAACAGAAGAAAGTTAACGGCCTATTTTTGAGGCGGTTCTTTTTTGCGGACGACAAGGTCTGGCTCTCCGTGGCCATAGAGACAGTGGTCCTATGGATTTAAGCAAATCCCCTCTGAAAATATTGGTATTTTCAGAGCGCTTCTTCATTTGCGAGCTGATTGTGGAGCTACATATCTGAAGAACCATTTGGATGTTGCCCCAGTAATACCTCGCATTTGAGCCCAGATGTACAAAACCAAATTATAGAAATTTGTGATGAAATTATCAAAGAAAGCTTAGATGCAAAAGTAAATGGTGCAGGCTGCTTCTCCATATTGGCTGACGAAACGACGGATATTTCCGGTATCCAACAGTTTACTGTTCGTGCAAGGTACCTAAACAAGGATGCCAATGACATCGAAGGAGTACTTTTAGGTTTTAGCACCGGAAAAGATGTTCTCTCTCATTGCGACTGCAGGTTCTATGTAAATGTGTAGAAACGGCTTCAGATTCTAGCCACCGTTCCAGTGACCACTTCAAGCGCAGATAGTATATTTTTAACATGAGATTAGAAAAACTACTTGAGCTCTACAATGTCTGAGGAACACATGGTTAGGCAGGCAAAGTAAAATACGAGAAAACAGAAGAAAGTTAACGGCCTATTTTTGAGGCGGTTCTTTTTTGCGGACGACAAGGTCTGGCTCGACAAGGATGCCGACGTCCACAGAGACGTCGGCATCAACGTGTCCGAAGTCATTGACCGCTTCACTAAACTTCCCCGCCGAGTGAAGTTTGTCCTTTAGATAGGGAAGCGGCAAAAATCAATGCAAGTAAAGGTTCTGTTCCTTCAGGTCCATAAACGCGTAATTATGAAAACGTATGACTGTTCATTAGTTTGTAAAACCGCAGAAATTATCGCCGTTTATTCAAACAGGTAGCATCATGATCAAAGCTATCGTGTGAAAACGAAAATTACGAGGCCACCAATAACCAATTTTTACCGACCTTGTTTATTGAAAGGCGGCCCTCGCGGCGCTTCCAAAGAAACACACTCGGATATTGGGTAGTTTAACTTGCCGCATCATCTGTGGCTTTTGTTTGGTCTTTCCTTTTTAGCTACCCGCTTTTACTTCTGTTTTGAGCCGAAGCAATACCCTTCCTTAATTTTGGGTGCAGAAAATTTGTCGCCGCTCTGCAGGCAGTTAAATGACACACTTTCGTACTGATTTTTGCATTATTCCTCTATTATCTACCCATATGGTGCTGTCGCGACCGCCGCATGGCCCAAGTACATATCACGAGTTACTTTCAGACATAGCGCAAAAAAGTACGCACAACACACACGAAGACACGACAGACGCGGACGAGCGCTACTACCAACCGTTTATTTCAGTCAACAAACCCTCCGATTTATAAGGTGAACCACGTAAACCAGTGTCACGTCCCTTTCCCATGCGAGGTGATAAAAAGAAATCTAAAAAAGTTAACAGTACTATGTCCCTCAGGTAACAGAGTTCAAATAGTTCAGTTCGGCACTGTGCAAAAGAATTGACGCTTCGCTTATACAAATATCTGAGTTCTTGTGGATGTAGAATGCTTCTAGAGCCACCCGAGCCGTGTAGTTTGTTGATTTGCCTAAGATAGTGGTCTCATAAAATCGTGCCTAACCACACGTAAAACCACACGTAATGGTGTGGGCAACCAAATGTGCATACTTGTCCTTTTTTTCTTAACTTTTAGCGCATGCTCCCTGAGCCGGTCGTTTATGCACCGTTCGGTTTGGCCGATGTACACCTTCCCGTACAGCAAGGGGACGGAGTATACCACTCCTGTCGTACACTCCACGACGCGGCTATCTTGGCTGGTTTGGCAACCTCCTTTCCTGTCACTGCAAACTCGAGGGCAGAGCCTGGATAGCTTATTAGGAGCCGTGTAGACCACAGGAATACGATGTCTGTTCGCGACCTTCTTCAGGTTGTGCGAGACCTGATGCATATAAGGCATGACTACGGGTGTCGCCATCCATCGCTGGGTCGCAGCCCTTTCCGTTCCAGCTTTGTTCTTTACCCTCTGCAGGATAGACTCGGCCACCGGAACAACAAGCAACTCAGGGAATCCCGCTGCTAAAAGGCGACCAATCTGATTGTCAAAGCTATGCTGCATTGAATGCGGGCATGACTTAAGGAGCACAGCATCCAGACATTGTAATTCGATGCCCCTTTTTACTATTTTAGAGTGGGCAGAGTCAAAAGGCAGGAGACAATTCTTAACCCGTGGGAGGTACGCTCAGCAAACATGGCCTAAACTAAATTTTAGCCTGAGATCCAGGAATTGTAACCCCTCAGTTCCAAGCAATTCATGAGTGAAACTCAAACCCTGCCCAGCTTGAATAAAAACATCTAAAATACTCCCAAGGGCAGTGAAACCATCCTCTTTCTTTAAAAGAATTAAAAAGTCATCGACGTACCGAAGCAATTTGAATACCTTCCCCCCATTAAAAGCCAAATCAAGCGCACTGTCAATATGAGCTTAAAGTATGTCGCATAGAATCGGAGCCACGCAAGACCTAATACACATTCCTCTACGTTGCAGAAAAGGCTGCTCGTTAAAAACAATAAATGTTACACTAAAATAAAATTCTAAAAGCGTTAAATTATGAACCGACAAGCAAGCGGAGTTTTGGAAATCGCATTCGCCACTCTGTTCAATGCACTTCCTAACAGCAACTAAAAGCTCATCTTGAGGTACTGAATAAAACAAGTCCTAAACGTCCATAGAGAAGCCATAATCTATACTCTCGTTGTGTTTCACATATTCAACGACTTCTTCAGATTTCCTCACGCGGAAAGGATCAACAACCGTGAGTTACTTAAGGCTCTTCAGTAAAAACTGACTAACCTTATTTTGCCAAGCCCCCCCTTCGCTCTCAATGGTTCTGAAATGGACATCTGCCTTATGTGTTTTTGCAGAAAAAAAACCTTCAGACTGTTCCCCTTACTATTTCTAATACCACCAGCAAGATCATTCAATTCCAAGTCCTTACAAAATTTGATGAACTTTGTCTTAACCCTCACTGCACTTTTTTTAAACAGCCACAAAGTTCGTGTCCACTGCCGCTTGGGTTTTTCCATTGAACATGCATTTCGGCATCACAACAAATCCACCCTCCTTGTCAGCTTCTAGGAGAACTAAACTGTTCTGCCAAACTGAAAGTAACTATGTTAGACCAACTAGCCCAACAGGCGGTCCTTCTAGAACATATCACGATTTCTGCGATCATAGTTTTGTTCTTGCCGGGATCGTCTGTCTTTCTATGCCTAAAGCTACTACTATGTGTGACTGCGCAACATGTCTATTTGTCTTGTTTGACGCATTACATACAGTGACGTTTGCTTAAATACGTGGATTTATTGGATACTTATACATATATTTAAACATCTTGTTGCGAGGCTTTGTGTATACAAACAGTGAATTTTGTTACCAGTGACAATTTTGTGCCCTTTATCAAGTTGTATCTTCGCATCTGTATATTCCGTTCTATTTTCGCAATTCTAATCTATACATCTTGCAGAACTGCTTCTTATATGTACTGACTGCTGCGACTATATTATCGGTGCAATTACAATACACGACCGGTAACAACTGCTCATGCGCAATCTATTGCAACGAAGGACAGCGCCATTGAGGTTTTTCTCTGGCCGTTGCATATGTACAGTCACGAGCAAAAGTTTGTAGACCAAAGGTATGGTATGATGGTATGATAAAACTTTATTACGGTCCCTCGGAACGCGCGTCAGCACGTAGCGGGCCGCTCCGACGTCGGTAGAGAAAGGCCGAGCCTCTCTGCTGCCACGATTTTATTTTTTTTTCCTTCGCAGCCTGGGCATTCCGGCTGAAATCAAGAGCGCAAGCCTACGTGCGCGTGATGGACCAATACAACGTATTAAGCCAATTCGGGGCCGTGCAGCTGCGCTTGAATATATTAAATTTTTTGCTGATGCCATGGTCTCCAAACTTCTGCTCGCGACTGTACAAAAAAGTAAACAAGGTTCTTTAATGACAAAGATTTATCAAAATATTTGTGCCCAACTTGTTCTTTTCATGTCCTTTACGTTTTTCGCACCAGCTGTATGCACTGCTTTGCTCGTTTGGAATTCTATGATATTCTGATGTTCTAAAGTTTGTGTGATATTTTCTTTACTGATTAAATAGGACAAAAAACGCGAAAGCATTGATATCAGTTATTTCTGCCACAATTTTTGGGACATACGAATATATTCTTTTATGAAAAAAATGCATATTTTACTTGACAGTGGGTAGCATTCGGTAGTTTGTTTGCAGCCTCTAATATACAATGACATTGGCAATGACAATGCAGTTATTATTGGTGTATTTGAACCCTCTACAAATTCTATAAGGAGGAGGCCGCGCTGCAACGTGAGCCTCCCCTCTCCGAACAAAATTTTTGGCTACGCCATTGTGCAGTGAAGCAGGTATTCGAATACTGACCAGTTACAGATGATTTTCTGCATTTACACCCGTCGCTTACCAAGAACTTAGAAAAGGTGTTCGGCTGAAATGTAGCAAATTTTCTTTACAAAGCCACTAATTTACTTTGTTCACAGGAACCTCCCTGAGAAAACTGACGTCAATCCGAGCTTTTGTTGACGTGATTTTACTCTTTGCGCTTTCGGCCATTTTCGTTATGGCGCGGTTTCGCCAAGGTCACTGCCAATGGCACCGAAAATATAGCCATGCACCTAAGGCTTTCGCCTTCGAAAAACAGAAATTCCGTGGCAGTGAACATAACTCGATCAAGCACCTGCACGCAAATGCACAAATGGACTCGTAAACTGAGGCCAACCGAGATTAAGGGTGTCAATCATGCGAATGCATATTCTGAAACATGCGCCCATCGCGACCATTTAGCAAGCTTGCATTATTATTTTAGAATCAGCTTTCGACAAATGAAGCGACAAAAGGGCATTTTTGCTTTTTTGATTCGATCGGACAAAAAGTTGGACGAGGAAAAGATGGACGGAAGGAGGGGGGGGGGGGGGGAGGCGGAGGCCGCTCTTTCAAGATTCTGCACCCGCTTTCTCGAAGCGGGGCTGAGCCTCTAAACGACTATCAATAGCAGCAAAACTGCTGATTCACAGTAGACTAGCTGGCCACTCGTCTTATACGCGCGGCGGTTATCAGATCAGTTATTCCTGATTCGTGCTCGTCCATGCTCGACGGTGAAAGCTGTTGGCGTGGTCCTTTTTTTTATTTTTCTTTTATTGTTAAAACGTGTATTCTGTTATCGTCCAGTACACTTCGTGCGTCATGGCGCGAATTTCGAATCTTAAAGGTCCGTACGCCACGTGGTGTAAAAGCTGTGAACTAAAGGCGATGTCCGGAATTGCTGGGGTTGTGCGGCACGGACAACAATGACGTCGACGATTGGCTCCTATTGTACGAGCGCGTCAGCAAGCACCACATGTGGGATGAGACTCTAATGCTTGCCAACGTCATTTTCTACCTACGGGGCACGGCTCGGCTGTGGTTTAACACGCACGAAGAAGAACTTACAAGTTGGGACCTATGCAAGGAGAAGATGCGCGCATTGTTTGGCCGATCGGCAACGCTCCAAATGACAGCCCGGCACGAGCTGGCGGCCAGAGCTCAGACGTCCACGGAGTCGTACGTCGCATACATTCAAGACGTACTAGCCTTGCGCCGTACCATTGACAAAGTCATGCCAGAGACGGACAAGGTTGACCACGTGTTGAAAGGCATAGCTGACGATGCCTTCAACATCCTCATGTGTAAGAACTGCACCACGGTTGACTCCATTATCACTGAATGCCGGCGGTTTGAACAAGCAAAAAGCAGGCGGATTACTCAGCGCTTTAACAGACTCCCCAATACAGCTGCGACCTCCTCGTGCGATGATCCCGTGACGCCCCCTCCGTTCTCGCCGCCTAACAACTTGGCCAGGATTGTTCGCCAGGAGCTCGAAGCCATGGCTCCAGCCGCTTATCAGGCACCTGCTCACGACCATTTGGCAACAATATCTCTCATTCAGGCCGTCGTACGTCAGGAGGTTGCCAATATGGGCGTCGTATTTCCACAAGCCCCCAGTTACGCCTCTCCGCCCATGTGCGCTTCCGGTCCTCCCACTGAACACCGCAACGCCCCAATTGTTGCTGCTGCCGCTTCCGCTCCCCGGTTCACACCCCGCTACCGCAACCCTTCTGAGTGGAGGACGCCTGACGATCGACCAATCTGTTTTTCTTGCTCTCGCGTCGGCCACATTTCACGCCACTGCCGCAATCGTCGGGATTACCGACCAAGTTTCCCAGGTGACCGCCGCCAAGATCGTGGCCCGTACTACAGCACATCTTTTCTTGACGACCAACTCCCGGCCCGTGATCCTCACCGTCTTTCTTCGCGCTCAGAATCGACCTACGCCGATATTGCCGCACAAGGACACTGGTCCAGCCGATCGCCGTCACCTCAGAGTCGCCAGTCGCGCTCCCCTCAACGCCGTCACTCTCCTTGTCCGGCTTACTTTGGACACCACCCGGGAAACTAGCCAGTGCAGCTCCGGGAGGTGAAGCTGCATTGACGACAAGGACCGCAAAACCTCTATCGACCCCTACTTCAAGACGCAATTTGCTCGGTGTTCTCGTCGACGGCGTGCCCGTTACTGCTCTCATCGATACTGGCGCCCACATATCTGTTATGAGTTCTACGCTCCGACGCCGCCTACGCAAAGTGCTGACACCTGCCGTCTCTCCTACTGTGCGAGTAGCTGACGGCCCCCGAACACCTTTTCTTGGTATGTGCACTGCCCGCGTTACTGTTGCCGGCCACCACACTTCAGTTCTCTTCGCCGTTCTCGACGCTTGCCCACATGATGTCATTCTTGGCATTGACTTCTTGAGCGCCCACTCTGCCCTCATCGATTGTGGTTCTGGCATTTTGCGGCTCGAACTGCCATTGTGTCCTGATGACACCGCATCAAGTAACGCTCGCCTACGTTCCCTGGAGTTTCTACGACTACCCGCGCAGGCTGCTACCTACGTCCTTATGTCACCGTTTCCCCCAGTCCCTGATGGTGAATATTGTCACGTAGTAGTGACGCTGAAGTAAACAGTCGTAAAGCTGTGTATGACGAAACTGATTCTTTATTGGGCGAACCTGTGCCCCCAAAAGCAAGGTACACTCAAAGCACAACGAAAGCGGCGAACACAGTCGGCGGTCGTCGAAAATCTGATCAGCGGCGAAACGCGTCGGCTTTTATACCTGAGTCATCGAAGGTTCCAGATTAATCCCTGATGCCCGCGGGTCGTCCAGAAAGTTCTAGACAATTCGCGTCGGTCATACAATCAGATAACATAAGCGTTGGTGAAAAGAGGCAACGGAAAGAAGCATCGATAACGTTCTAGAAACTTCCGATACACGCGCGTCCTGCGCCGAGCGATAACGATAACATTTGTTAGCCGGTGAAGAGCTGTCACCGGTGAAAGATAAACAAGTACACGTGGCAAGATGTGGTCGCTCCCCTCACAGATCTGATCCTTTCGCGCAACATCGCACTTCCCCATACCGTAGTGCTTATTGCCAACAACAAAACGTTGCTTCCAGTCCTCAACTTTTCTACTTCGACCCATGTTCTTCCTCAAGGAAATTCACTAGCCGAACTGTCACCTTTGGAAGAATGTATTGTTTCTGCATTCGCTGCTGACGCTGAGACCGCGACGCAACCTGCCATACCGGCGCCAACCCAGCCACTTCTGGACAAAATGATATCCCCCGACCTCCTACCTAGCCAAAGTGCAGCACTCCGTGGTGTCCTATTTTCGTACCTTGACGTATTTGATGTTGCGAACAGTCCACTAGGACGTACACATGTAGTGGCCCACCGCATCGACACTGGAGACGCCAGCCCCCTTCACAAGCACCCTTACCGAGTATCTCACTCTGAGCGCGAAGTCATCCAAAAGGAGGTAGAGAAAATGCTTGATAAAGATGCTATAGAGCCTTCCTCTAGCCCTTGGGCATCCCCTGTAGTGCTTGTGAAAAAGAAGGACAACAGCTGGCGATTCTGCGTCGATTCATCATCATCATCATCATCATCATCAGCCTATTTTATGTCCACTGCAGGACGAAGGCCTCTCCCTGCGATCTCCAATTACCCCTGTCTTTGTCGGAGTCATGAGGGAGGTAGTGGCCGAATACTGCACCAGGGAGGCCAATTCCTGTTCTGGTGAGGGAGTGACTTTGATGAAGCTTAGTGGGCCTTCCTAGTTTTGGTTGCACCTGAACTAGTATAGCCCCACTAGCTCTCGGCAATAATTTTTTTTTCTTGCCGGTGTCAGGCCGAGGATAGCACCAATGCCATGGCCGGCAAGAAACACCGGCAAGAAAAAAAAAATTATTGCCGAGAGCTAGTGGGGCTATACTAGTTCAGGTGCAACCAAAACTAGGAAGGCCCACTAAGCTTCATCAAAGTCACTCCCTCACCAGAACAGGAATTGGCCTCCCTGGTGCAGTATTCGGCCTCCATGCCTGAAAATGTGGTGGGCTGGAATAGGATTCGAACTTACGACCTTCAGATTTGAAGCCGGGTATTTTACCTCTGCTCCACGCCTCCACCACCTGCGTCGATTATCGCCATTTAAATCGGGTAACGAAGAAGGATGTGTATCCTCTCCCACGAATTGATGATGCGCTCGACTGCCTCCATGGTGCCAAATATTTCTCGTCCTAGACCTCCGCTCGGGATACTGGCAAATTGCCGTCGATGACCGCGACCGCGAGAAGACCGCATTCATCACACCCGACGGCCTCTACCAATTTAAGGTTATGCCTTTTGGGTTGTGTAATGCTCCTGCAACTTTTGAACGCATGATGGACACTCTTCTACGCGGTCTGAAATGGTCGACCTGTCTTTGTTATCTGGACGACGTCATCGTTTTTTCGCCCAGCTTTGACAGCCACCTCCCTCGTCTGTCGGCCATTCTCGACATCTTTCGCCGGGCTGGCCTCCAGCTCAATTCGTCTAAGTGTACCTTTCGGCGCCGCCAGATCAAATTACTTGGACACTTAGTCGACCCTACTGGTGTCCAACCAGACCCTGACAAGGTCCGTGCCGTCCGCGAGTTACCAGTTCCACGGTCCACTCAAGAAGTACGCAGCTTTCTTGGGCTCTGCTCCTACTTTCGCCGCTTTGTTCTCAACTTCGCGGACATTGCTCGACCCCTCATGGACCTACTCAAAAAGGAAGCGGCCTTTTCTTGGGGCGCAGACCAAGCGTCTTCCTTTGCGTAGTTGATTTCTGCCCTCACTACACCACCTGTGCTGGCTCATTTTGACCCGGCTGCTAGAACAGAACTTCGCACTGACGCAAGCGGCCATGGCATTGGTGCTATCCTCGCCCGAACACAGAACGGAGCCAACCGTGTGATAGCGTATGCTAGTCGTCTTCTGTCACAGTCGGAGAAGAATTACACCATTACTGAGCGGGAGTGCTTAGCTCTCGTCGGGGCTGTCGCGAAATTCCGTCCGTACCTATATGGACGGCCGTTCGGGGTCATATATAACAGATCATATCATGCGCTCTGCTGGCTTTCAACACTCAAAGACCCCACAGGGAGGCTCGGCCGTTGGGCATTACGATTACAGGAGTACACGTTCTTGGTAGTGTACAAATCTGGCAAGTTACACAATGACGCCGATTGCCTCTCCCGCCATCCCGTTGAACCATCTGACTCCACTGAAACGGACCCCGACACCTATGTCTTGGCGATAACAGACTTCACCCATGTGGCCGACGAACAACGTCGAGATCCATCTTTGCTCTCTCTTATTGACCGTCTGCAATCCGGCACCCTCGACCCTTCCCTCAACATGTTCTTGCTTCAGGATAACGTTCTTTACCGCCGCAACATGCACCCCGACGGCGCAGAACTCCTGCTCGTTGTCCCGCATCATCTGCGCAGGGATGTCCTCGTCCAGTTTCATGACGCCCCCACTTCCGGGCACTTAGGCGTCTCCAGAACTTATGATCGCATACGACGGCGCTTTTTCTGGAAGGGCCTTTATCGGTCCGTTCGCAGCTACGTAACATCTTGTGACCTGTGTCAGCGTCGGAAGAAACCTGCGACTCTACCCGCTGGTCTCCTTCAGCCAATTGACGTTCCAGCCGAGCCATTTTATCGAGTGGGCCTGGACTTGCTGGGTACCTTTCCAATTTCCACGAAAGGCAACAAATGGATTGCAGTCGCTACGGATTATACCAATCGATTTGCAATTTTCTCGAGCGTTGTCAACCAGCTGCGCCACAGACGTAGCCGACTTCCTACTGTACGACGTCATCCTCCAACATGGTGCTCCACGTCACCTACTCACAGATCGCGGTCGCTGCTTCCTGTCTCGTGTGGTTGACGATCTACTTCGATCATGTGCTACTCATCACAACTTCACGACCTCATATCACCCTCAAACTAATGGACTCACCGAACGCTTAAACCGTACACTGACCGACATGCTTTCCATGTACGTTTCCGATTACCACCATGACTGGGACGTTGCGCTCCCGTTCGTCACATTTGCATACAACTCATCTCGTCATGAAACTGCCGGCTACTCACCCTTCTATCTTCTCTTTGGACGCCATCCCTTACTACCCTTTGACACCTTGCTCCCTTCTGATCCGGCCTCCACGTCCACGACTTCCTATGCGCAAGATGTCATCACGCGTGCGCTCGTCGCGCGCACAGTAGCCCGCGCTCGGCTCATGTCATCGCAGACCGCACAAAAGGCCATCTACGATCGTCGACACCGGGATACTGATTTTCCACCGGGCTCTCTCGTCCTTCTCTGACTCCCATCTCGTCGTGTCGGCCTGTGTGAAAAGTTAATGTCGCGGTACGTTGGACCCTATCGCGTGCTGCGCCAGGTGACTCCTGTCACCTATGAGATATCTCCCATGGCATCCACCTCATCGACTGCCGCACCGCGAAGTGACTTCGTACATGTTTCCCGCCTCAAACTTTACAGCTGTGATAATCCATTTTGATCACAACAAGCACCGGGACGGTGCTTCATCGGCCGGGGATAATGTCACGAGCAATGGCAAAGACAAAGACATTGTAGTGGGGCTGGGTCAGAGGCTCTCTTGTCGGACTGAAAACCTGCTGGAACCTGTGCGCTCTGTGCAGTTTTGACTAGGCAAGCGCAAGCCGTTCACGGTTAATTAAATACTCCCCGTAACAATATATATATATATATATATATTGTAAAGGAGAGACACAAAGACACAGCACCCGTTGATGATGATGATGATGATGATCCACAGTACAAATGGCACATACCCACCGTGGGGGATCGGCCAAGAATTGGGCGGTTTGGAGAAAATGGATTTTTTTTAAATTAGAAAAAGATAAAAAGAAAGAAAAAAGGAAGATGAATTCTGCTTGGTGTTCTAATTACTTATTATAATTTACTATTTTAGGAAGGCAGTCGATTCGAATTAATGATAAAGTTTTGCATTGCAGTGCAAACATTCTGGTTCCTGTACCCCAATGTGGAAGCTCCAAACGAAAGCAAGACGGGAGCGTTCATACTGAGGCCAAGTTTGTTTAAAGGGTCCTCAAGCACCCTTTTCCTTACTGAGGAGAATCGTCGGCAAGCAAGGCGAAAGTGATCAATAGTTTCTGGTTCGCCGCACTGTATACACAAAGGAGATGCCGCCAAGCCAGCCCTGTGTGTATAGAAATTTAGTGTCGGGATGCGGCAACGTATCCTGGTTAGTGTAATCTCTAATTTTCGTGTTGGGCAGAATTTACGATTCCAAGGGAATAGTAGATGGTTGTAGTCAGAATGCGAAGCCATACTAGAATTATATATCTCATTCATCATTGTTAATCTCCTAAACCTAGCGGCGGTGATATAGGAAGTTGGGGGAACGGCAGGTACTAAAGGACCCCCCAGGGAAGCCTTTGCTAATGAATCTGCACACTCATTCAAAGGCAAACCTTTGTGCCCGGGCACCCAAATTAAGCGAAGCAAACTCAAATGAGACGGAGCTAAAAGATGTAACTCTTGCAAAATTTTTGAGTCACTACGCGTTGTAAGCGATGAACATAGAGAGAGTGAGTCGGTGATAATAGCAACTGATGAATGAGAGGCGTTCAACTTCCGTAATGCTAAAATCACAGCTAAAACTTCCGCTGTGTAGATAGGAGTAAAATCTGGAAGTCTAATCGAATAGGACCAATCTAGCGATTGAGAAAAAATTCCTACACCTGCCTTTTCGTGGTTCTGTGATGCATCTGTAGCTATTATAGCATTGGTCTGAATATGACACAAGTGATCATCCAGCATGGCATTGAGAATTCGTGAAGATAAAAGTTTTGCATTATTTGGGTAGATGTTATCAAAAATTATTTCTAGAGAGAGGGTAGTATACTTTGCAGGAGTTATATTATAGAGCTTAACATTCAATGGCCCCAGTATTGCCTGAGCAAAAACCACCTGTGGCGTGTGAAAACGGAGCCAGTGGACATTAAAAAATAAAGTGGGCTGACTTATAAACACTGTCTGGTGTCTTCTGAAAGGTGATTCGTGCAGTCGCAGAAAGGTTTGGACTGTTAGTAGTCTGAATCTATCCATTAACGATGGCACTCGCGCTTCCAGGTAAAGCACAGCGTTCGATACGAATTTGGGGAGGCCAAGGCAGAGTCGGAGCGCATTCCGTTCTTAATAGAACGGGAACAAGGGGACGAATTTTGTACGCGGCACTTCCAGAGAACAGAACACACCCAAATTCTAATACTGGCCTGACATACATGCTGTATATCGTTAGTAGTGTGTCTCTTCGCATGCCAGACCTATTGTTGCTCAGCCGTCGTAATATTCCGAGAGCACGGCCCCCTTTTATAGCAATTTACTCAATATGCGGTAGCCAATTGAGTTTATTGTCATAAATCACCCCAAGGTACTTGGTTTGTTCAACTTGGGGGATGACTTTGTTCTGATAACAGAGAGTTAAATACACTGGACTACTTAGCGGAAAGACCAGCACCGCACTCTTGTTAATGTTCAGAGATAGGCGAATTCCTTCCAGCCATTTTTCAAGCGTGTTGCGATGAGCTTGCAGTTTTCCGTAAAGGGACTGAATGTTGTCTGCAGAAGCGAAAAATGCAATATCATCTGCGTAAACATGTGTTTACATCAGCCTAACAAGGTATACCACTTAGTAATATATTAAAAAATAGGGGAGACAAAACGGCCCCTTGAGGTACACCCCTGGTCTGTGTAAACCTTTTAGAGGCGATGCCATTCCTAACACAGAAAAATTCTCTCCCCCTCAAAAACTCGGCTGTCCATCTTACAAAGTAATGTGAGAGATCTAGTGCATTAATTCTATCCAATAATTATGCATGCTCGACGCTATCATAAGCTTTGGCGATATCTAGCGTGACCAGTGCAGCACATCGCCCGTGGCGCCGTGCAATATGAATTCGACTTTCTATGTCTGCGTGCGCACACCAGATGGACATGCCTGGTCTAAAACCAATTTGGAAAGGGCTGAGCAGTTCTCTGGTGTTCACGAACTTCATGATTCGGACATTTATTATTCTTTCGATTAGCTTAACAAGGTTTGACGTTAATGAAATAGGCCGAATGTTCTCCAGTGTATATCCACTACCTTGATTTTTGAGTAATAATATTACTTTAGCGAGTTTCCATTGCAATGGTATCCAAGCCTTCTCAATAGAATGATTAACTAGAGCCAATAAGACATCAGGATACTCCTTATACAAAATTTTTATCATTGCGGTGGTAACTCCATCCGGACCTGGGGCAGCAGCGGGCAAACTTACAACCACTGAGGCCAATTCCGGTAATGACACCTCTTCGAAATTGTCCACAGAGCCAAGCAATAAAGGCCGACAAGGGAGACAAGATGAAAAGCGGCTCTCAAGCCCTTTGCCAATTTTTTCCAAGAACTCAGTAATTTCATTCGGTGTAAGAACAAGTGAGTCTGCATTGATTGATGGTTGAATCATCTTCAGTGATCGTAGAAAGCGGAACAATGCCCCTCTGTTGCGTGTTTGGGATAAGAAATCAAAATGTCTGATGTTATACTCTTCTTTCGCTTTTGAAACTGTACGTTTAAAGGTGGCCGCTATGTATTTGTAATTATTCCAGTTTTTGGGGCACTGGTTGTATAGAAGCTTTTTCCACGCAGCTTTCCTCCGCCTAAATTCTCTAGTGCAGTCGTCATTCCACCATTTACTAGGGCTATTGCTTTTACTCGAACAAATTACAAATTCAGATCGTTTTTTAGAATCCTCCAATACCGAACATAAACTATGAGCCTTTTGAATACAACTCATATGTCTCATTGAATTAAACGCTGTTTTCAAACAAGTATTAAAACGAGCATAATTAATAAAACTTCTCTTATGAAGCTCCGGAGAGATTAGCGGGCCTACCACTTCAAAAACAACAGGCAGATGGTCACTGTTTGTAGCGCAGTCAATCGTTGACCATGAAGATACAACAATATTTGTTCCAAAGAACGTCAGATCTAAAACAGAGCGAGACTGTCCTCGGAGAAACGTAACGGCTCCAGTGTTCATGCAGGAAAGCCCATTATCTACTGCCCATTCCCACAGTCGTTAACCACACTGATCCGTTTTGTATCCCCATGATACATGGTGCGAATTGAAATCACCAGCTAAGATTATATCTTTTCCGCAATTTGCTATAATTGAATCTAAGGAACTATTGTTCTGGACCCCAACAGGAAAGTAAGAATTTACTACTGTGAAAGGTCTACATCCAGGCAAATTTATTTCTACCGCAAGTATTTCGCTGTCTGGGGCCATTAACGTGAATGCTAACTTTGTTATGTGGCAAAATTTAGTTGAAATAAATATTACAATACCTCCGCCTCTAGTAGGACGGTCCAAACGAAAACATCGATAATTTCGCAATGAAAAATTTTTTCCTGTATACAACCAAGTTTCTTGTAAAAGTATGATATCCGGACAAAACTTATGTGTGAGATGAAGTAAATCTGTTGAAGCAGCAAGTATAGAACGACAATTCCACTGAAACACTCTCATCAGCCCTCGGGCGGCGAGAGCACCGCAGTGGCAATTGCTCTCTCCAAAATAGAGTCTGTTAACTCGGCGCCATTAGGGCTTTTCTTAGGTTTAGAATGGGGGCGCGAATTTGAGCCAACATTAATGGGGGACCCGCGACGTTTGGGGGCCACATCCATAGTCGATACATCATCCGACTCCAAGTTACTGGGACCAGCCATATTTGATTCCTTTTCCGTACTGACGATTGGCAAATTGGACATGTTCGACTCAGGTACCACATTAGGAAGAGGTACAGAAGTTGCCTGCAGCAGTTGAGTTAATTGTGCGGACACAATTTGCGATATACAGTCAGACACACTTTCAACGAGGCATTCCATGACCTTAGCCATTGACTTTTCTACCGCGGTTGCAATCGCTTCTGAAATGGTTGAATCCATGGCCGCAGGTTGCCGCGCCGCAACACCAGCGTAACCATGTGATCTTTCCTTTACGGCTAACGTAGCCTCTCTGCGGGAGCAACGCCTTTTATCCATTACTTCAAGAATTTGAATTTCTTCTGATCGAGAAGGGCAGTCAGAATTATTAGCCTGATGCGCACCTCCACACAGGCAACACTTCTCCGTTTGAGTTACGCACTCATTGCCCGGATGTCCCTCACCACAGACGCAGCAACGAGGGCTAGACTTGCAGCCGCCCGCACTGTGTCCAAAACACCAACAACTACGGCATTGTAACGGGCGCGATGCTAGAGGGTCTACACGAAAAATTCGTGGCCAGATTTTTAATTCTGAAGGACATGATGTACCCGCAAATGTGGCAATCACAGATTCTGTCGGTACACGTACGTTATCGGTCACGCGGTTGCACCGATAAATGGCAATAACACCTGCCGCAGAGAGCTCTTCCAGTGTTTCTGACGGACTCAGTCGAGAGTCCACACCACGCACTATTCCCTTCGTGCATGCCAGATGAGGTGGAATGAAAGCGTTCACCTTAATGGAGCCAAACGAGGAACATTTTAGTAGATCTGCTACACATGCCTCATCTGGCGATCTGCAGACGATGCCTCCTCGTTTAAATTGTCGAACATCTGTGATATGCAGGTAGTGATGAGTCACAGATTTAAGATCCGCCTGAATTGCTTGCGGGTTATTGATTCGAATGGAGCCGCCATTCAAAGGTACCAGCGCCACCGGAATGCTGCTCACTCCACTACGAAAAAAGGCTTCTAGAGGCATTTGATGAGGAGGGACAGAAGCTGACCAGGGGCAGCGCCCCTGGCCAGGCGAGCTATTCGTCATGAGGACGGGCTGTCTCAACCAAAACAGTACAGCCTTCTGTAGCTTATTGCCAAAAATCAAGCTTAAACCGCCCAACACTTAGCCGAGCACCCCACAGCGCTTACGTGACCACCAGATGCTTGCTTGTCTTCTTCCCACTGAGAGGACGAGAAACGAGGGACGCGCTCCGAAGCGTCCGAACTGAAGACAAAGACCTTCTCTCCTGCCGCGTTCTTCTAGCACCCGTTCCTGGGCCGGCTGTTCTATTCCCGTACGTCGTCGTCTTCCCCTCGTTCGCCCCCTGGCACCCGGTGTCCGAGCGCCCGAGCCCAAGTGCATGTTTTCATCTTTACACTCGGCCACGCTGCAAGTTTCGGGCATGGCTTGCAAACACGACACTTAAAATGGAGGCAACCTGTTGAGTAGTCGTTGGTGAGCCGTCCAGCCTGCAACCAGCTTCTCTGGCTGGCGGCACTGGCTGTTGCGCGCTGGTCGCAGGTCTTGCCGACGATTATCCTGCCGCTCATCATTGGAAATTTCCGCCGAAGTTAAGGAGATTCCCTCCAAGGATGTTCCGCTGACCACTATGGGTGGTGCGACCGCGACCAGTCCTTCCCGCCTCATCTCAGACCTTCGAGGACCATCACAGGAACAGCTGGATAGGTTGTGAATGGATGGCGATGCCCTGAATGACTGGAGGGCACAGTCGGAGCCACTCCGAAGCGGAGTTGTCGTGCTTGCCACATGGCTGGAACCACTCGCAACTGACTGTAGCGGACCATGCCGGCCTCGCTTCTCGTCAGGTCTGTCGGGGCTGTTGTCCGCGAACGAGGACGACGACACATTGTCCGAGAACGTAGACCGGAACCCACTGGCACCACCACCACGGCTGCTGGAACCACGAGGTACCGGTGCTGGCCGCTGTTGAACACCAGAAGATGCCGAAGTGCTGCCACCACTCCCCTGGTGCGGGGGTGGCCCCGGGCAACAGGCATGCCGCCGTGAAGGCTGTCCTGTGATGCCTCCTCTGCGACCTGTCACAACCGACACTCCGGAAGACGAGGACGAGGATGGCACCGGGTGGAGGTGGCCTGCACGCGGCTGTTGCTGCAGCCCAGGGAGGAGTAGGACAGGGCTGTGGATCATCTCGTCGGCTGACGGCGCCCTTCCTGCAGCAGGGGTGGCGTGTGCCGGAGGGGAGCTCTTGTTGCGCTGCTCTTCGGCCCTCAGCAACCGCAGAGCCACGGCGGCTGGGCCGGTGTCCAAAGGGTCGCAGTACTTTACATCGGCCGCGTCGTCGCCGCATGCCTCTGTTGCCGACGCTGCTGCTGATGCAGCGTCATCTACTGTCTTGGAGGCCTTGCTGCCGGGTTCGCTATGGATGGCGGAGGACGCCAACATGGAGTTAGAACCAGAGGCCTGTGACTGATATGGTGGCGGCTGAGGGCTCGACTCGCTGCCTCTGTTGCTGAACCGTTGGTTCTCAGCCGCGATCTTCGAGGATGACGAGCCGCAGCTGATGGTCGGGAACGTAGGGGCAGCGCAGGCCTAAGGGAGCGGGCGGTTACTAGGTGGTTCTATCGGAAGCGGAATACTAGTGGAAGCGGTGGTCACCATGCGCTTCCCATCGTTTGGGGTGAAGCAGACGGCGACCCCCGGTGAGCCGGCGTCTGCGGCGAGGCAGCCTGCGGACCACTCTGTCGACGCGTTGCTGGGCACACCTGCCGCAGCATCGAAGCAGTGGCTCGCCGGAGCGCCGTGCGCAGTACTTCGCTGGTCGGACTCACCGCAGGCAGAAGGTAGCTGGCCGAAAGCAGCTATTAAAGCAGCACTCCATTCAGGCCAGGACTGCTGTTTGATACCTTCGTAGCTTTCCCACGCCTTGGCAGCTCCTCGAAGTCGTCCCGCTGCAACCAGCCATATCGTGTTGTCGGGCCAGGCATGGCGTACGTGCGCCGAGCGCGTTGGCGGCTTGAGGCCACAGAATGGGGTCATTCTCAAATCCATGGAACTCCGGTAGTTCTGAGGCAGCAGGTGATGGAAATGCTGCTGGAGAAAAACCGTAAGTGGCGGAAACTATGTAGTCCAGCTGCTGTGACAGCAGCGAGATGGCTCACATGACGTCGGTTAAACTGCCGCTTGAGCCGCCCGTTGAGCCAGGGGCGGAATCCGCGCAACCTAAGGCCGCGGCAGCGGCCGCAGTACTCGGGCCAGCCGAACCAGTGGCCAAGTGAGCGTGAACGGCATCCGTTGAGCCAGAGCTGGTGGCGGCCGCGGTACTCACTGTAGCCGTAAGCATGGCCAGGGGAGCGTGAACGGCATCCTTTGGTGGCTTAGTTGTTGATGATGTCGTGGGGCAGAGATCCAGGGCATGGGAAGTGTGGACGGCGTTCCCTGGCCGCAGGAGGCACCCACGATGGCGAGGATCCATGTCCAAGGCAGCGTGAACGGCATGCCTTGGGGGCTCGGAGATCCAGGTATTCCCAGGTGCGGTATCCATGACAAGGGAAGCGTTGACGGCGTTCCCTCGCCAGACGGACCCTGGACGGCGAGATGCCGGAGGACGAAAGGCCTCCGCACACAGACACAGCACCCGTTCCTGGGTTTGGTTTGGTTTGGTTTGGTGCCTATAGAAATAGCACAACCCACTACGGGGGATTGGCCATGAATCGGGCGGCAGTGGGAAGAAAAATGAAGGATACCTGGGCCGGCTGTTCTATTCCCCTTCGTCGTCGTCTTCCCCTCGTTCGCCCCCTGGCGCCTGGTGTCCGAGCGCCCGAGCCCAAGTGCATGTTTTCATCTTCACAATATATATATATATATATATATTGTAGTGACAAATACCGGCGCAAGCAGAGGACGAAGAAGAAGACGTTTCTTGTTGTTGGTGCTCGCTCTCGCTCCGCTTGGCCGTTGCCTGTTTCTGGCCTTCATAAAAACGCCAAGCGCATCTAACCTCTAACGCGTCTTATCAATTGGTGGAGCGTGCTGGTTCCCTTTTCATCCTGGAACTCCGTACCCGGACTCTACCCCCCGCCTCGGCAATGCCTGACGACGCGCCACAGCAGGGTGCTCCCGCACCACCGGTGGTCGCCTGCTCCGGCGTACCACGACAGCGAGACCCTGTCATTTTCAACGGCACCGACGAGCACGACGTCGAGGACTGGCTCACTTCATATGAGCGGGTAAGCGCCCACAATAAATGGAATGACGGCGACAAGCTCAGCTACGTCAACTTCTACCTGGCGGGCGTAGCACAGCTGTGGTTCCACAACCACGAAGCTGATATTGCCAACTGGTCCGCCTTTAAAGCGAGCTTCGCGGAAGTCTTCGGCCGACCCGCTGTTCGCAAGCTCCGCGCCGAACAGCGCTTACGCGGTTGCGCCCAACAATCCGGCGAGAACTTCACGTCCTACATCGAGGATATTGTGGACCTCTGCCGTCGCATCAACCCTGCGATGTCCGAAGCCGATAAAATCAGACACATCATGAAGGGGATCGAGGACGACGCCTTCCACATGCTCATAGCCAAAAATCCCCAAACTGTCACGGACGTGGTTCAGTACTGTCAGAGCTACGACGAGTTGCGGAAACAGCGCATTGCTACACGCCTCCCGAGCTCTGACACAGCCAACATGTCAGCGTTAACTGTAGGCTCCGTTTCTGCTGACACCGCAATGCTCATGCGGCAGATAAAGCAGTTTGTCCGAGAAGAAGTGGCGCGACAATTGTCGCTTGTTTACTGCGTCCCGGACTCTGCGCAGGCGCTTGCTCCGACGCTACGACAGGCCATAGAGGAGCAAATTTCTGAGGCTCTCCCAACCACCTACCAGCATCCGCCTGTTTCCGCTCCACTCACCTATGCTGAGGTCGCACGCCGCCAGTCACCAGCAATGCCACTCCGCACAGATCCTGTTCGACCAGCAAATACCTTCTACGCTGCGCGTGCGCCTGTCCACCCGAACTCGCCTCCTTTTCGCCGTCCCGCACCGCCGTCCACTAATCCTTGGCGCACCCAGGACAACAGACCTATTTGCTACTTCTGTTGTCTACCTGGCCATGTCGCACGTTTCTGTCGTCGTCGTGACATCCGTACTAGTGCGGGCGGAGTAAATCAAGGCTACTTTCCTTCTGAGCCACCACACCCGATCTCCTCGCACTCAACGATGAACAGCTGCTCACCGAATCGACGTGACTACGGCCCACGTCGGTCGCCCTCACCACGTCGCCGTTCACTTTCCCCAATGGTTCGTCGCCCCCCACCAGTACAAGCGGAAAACTAGCGCTCGCAGTTCCGGAGGCAAGAACTGCGCTCGTGTCGACAACTTCAAGGCCTCGATTTCTACCTGCGAACGAAATCACCGTGAATATCGAAGGTGTTTCTGTGCAAGCACTTGTCGATACTGGAGCCGCTGTGTCTATTCTTAGTGGAGAACTGTGCCGCAAGCTCAAAAAAATTACGATTCCACTTTCCGACGTCTCCCTGCGTACCGCAACCGCGCACCACATCCACCCTTCAGTGGCATGCACAGCTCGCCTTGTCATTCAGGACGTTTTGTACGTAGTCGAATTCGTCGTTTTTTCACCGTGTTCACACGACGTTATTTTGGGTTGGGACTTTCTTGCTGCTAACCATGCCGTTGTTGACTGTGCGCGTGCCGAACTTGAGTTGTCGCCGACGTGTGACGCCGCATCTGACAAGCCGCCTTCTCGAGTGGTCGTCGCCGCGGACACTGATATACCTCCTTTGTCTTGTGTTCTTGTGCCACTTTCTTGCGACTATGCTCCCTCGTCCACCGCCCTGTTTGCGCCCTCCGAAGCCTTCACCTCTCGCAAAGACTTCCTCCTTCCTTTTGCAGTTCTCACAGTCGAAAACTCTTGCAGCGCCATTTATGTCACGAATCGGTCCTCTTCCCCAGCCACCTTATTCCGTGGTGAATGTATCGGTCGGCTTGACGATGTTGATTCCGCCTACTCCACTCAACTACCTGACGACGCGATGAGTCTTCACGTCGACAGCATTACTCCTGTTACCACCGCCGATTCGTCCTCCTTAGAAGCCTTCCTCCCGTCAATTGATTCCGAACTTCCACCTGCCCAGCGTACCCAACTCTTGGAACTGCTCGATCGCTTTCGGCTGTCGTTCGATCATGAGCAATCTGCCTTGGGCCGCACATCCTCCATCGTTCACCACATTGACACCGGCACTCATGCACCCCTACGCCAGCGTCCATACCGAGTTTCTCACGCTGAACGTCGTGTCATTGATGAACAGGTCAACGACATGCTTCATCGTGGCGTAATACAACCCTCGCACAGCCCTTGGGCCTCCCCAGTTGTGCTGGTAAAGAAAAAGGACGGTAGCATTCGATTTTGCGTTGATTATAGGCGCCTTAACAAGATCACACGAAAAGATGTTTATCCGCTGCCCCGAATCGACGACGCTCTCGACTGCTTACAAGGAGCAGAGTTCTTTTCCTCTTTGGACCTTCGATCTGGGTATTGGCAGGTCCCTATGAATGACACTGACCGTCCGAAGACAGCGTTTGTAACCCCAGACGGGTTATACGAGTTTAACGTGATGCCATTCGGCCTTTGTAATGCGCCTGCCACCTTCGAACGCCTCATGGATAACATTCTTAGAGGCCTCAAATGGCACACGTGTCTGTGCTACCTGGACGACGTCGTAGTCTTTTCCAAGGACTTTGACTCCCATCTAAAGCATCTCGCAAGCGTCCTGACTTGCCTTTCCGACGCTGGACTGCAGCTTAACCTAAAGAAGTGCCACTTTGCCGCCCGCCAGCTTACTATCTTAGGTCATGTTGTCAGCAAGGACGGTGTCCTTCCCGACCCTGCAAAGCTTCGCGCCGTCGCCGAGTTCCCCAGGCCGTCTACGCTGAAGGAGCTCCGTAGCTTTATAGGCCTGTGTTCGTACTTTCGCCGATTCGTGCGTAATTTTGCGTCCATAATCGCCCCCTTAACGCAGCTGCTTGCCAACAGCCAAGGCATCTCGGCATGGTCTACAGCTTGCGAAGACGCGTTTGCCACCTTACGTCATCTTTTGATATCCCCACCTATTCTACGCCACTTTGACCCAGACGCTCCAACAGAAATCCACACAGACGCTAGTGGAGTCGGCCTGGGCGCTATTCTAGCCCAGCGTAAGTCTGGCTTCGAAGAGTACGTCGTCTCTTACGCCAGCCGCACTCTCACCAAAGCGGAAATGAACTATTCGGTCACGGAAAAAGAATGCCTTGCTATCGTTTGGGCAATCACCAAATTTAGACCTTACGTATATGGCCGTCCTTTTGATGTCGTGACTGATCACCACGCCCTGTGCTGGCTGTCGTCATTAAAGGACCCATCTAGTCGCTTAGCTCGTTGGGCGCTTCGTCTCCAAGACTATGACATCCGTGTTGTCTACCGGTCAGGCCGTAAGCATTCGGATGCTGACGCTCTTTCGCGCTCACCACTGCCTGATGAGTCTGGTGCTGCGTCTGTCTCAAGCTATGATTCTTCCTCTCTTACATTGGCCGACATGCCATCCGAGCAACGCCGGGATCCTTGGATAGCATCTCTTCTCGAGTATTTATCTCAGCCATCACCCCGCACCACCGACCGCTCGCTTCGGCGCACTGCTCGCCACTTTGCCATCCGCGAAGGGCTCCTGTACCGCCGCAACTACCTCTCTGATGGCCGTAAATGGTTGCTAGTGATTCCTCGCCATCTACGTTCTGACATCTGTGCCTCTTTTCATGCGGATCCTCAATGCGCCCATGCCGGTGTCCTAAAGACGTATGCACGCCTACGGCTTCGATACTACTGGCGCGGAATGTACCGCTTCGTTCGGCAGTACGTCCGCTCGTGCTCCAAGTGTCAACGCCGCAAGAGCCCATCTAAACAGATAACAGGGCCGCTTCAACCATTGCCTTGTCCCTCCCGGCCTTTCGACCGTATCGGCATTGACTTGTACGGCCCTCTACCGTACACCCCAGATGGAAACCGCTGGGTTATCGTCGCCGTGGACCACCTCACGCGCTACGCCGAAACTTCAGCGCTTCCGGCCGCCACAGCACGTGAAGTCGGCTCGTTCATCCTTCGCAACCTTGTTCTTCGACATGGTGCGCCTCGCGAGCTACTGAGTGACCGTGGTCGTTCATTCCTCTCCGAGGCTGTAGAAGCCCTGCTCCGCGAATGCAACATTGTCCATAGAACTACGAGCGCCTATCATCCGCAAACCAATGGTATGACTGAACGCTTCAATCGCACTCTCGGCGACATGCTCGCTATGTACGTTTCCGCTGACCACACTAACTGGGACCGCATCCTTCCCTTTGTTACGTATGCCTACAACAGCGCCACTCAGTCGACCACAGGATTCTCTCCTTTCTTTCTTCTTTATGGTCGCGAACCTTCCTCTTTTATGGACACGATTCTTTTGTATCGCCCCGACGCTTCAGAATCTACGACTCTATCCGAAGCTGCCACCTATGCCGAAGAATGTCGTCAGATCGCACGTTCTCTTACCGCGCAAAACCAGGCCAGCCAGCAACATAGTCGAGACGCCGGCTTGTCCTTTCCATCATATTCACCTGGATCGCTGGTATGGCTCCGCGTTCCCTCGTCTACTCCCGGCCTTTCCACAAAGTTCATCTCAAAGTATGACGGCCCTTACCGGGTTCTACGACAGACGTCCCCGGTCAACTACGTCATTGAGCCCGTTCAGCCATCTACGGACCAACGGCGTCGCGGACGCGAAACTGTTCATGTCGACCGACTGAAGCCGCACTACGACCCACCAGTGCTGCCTGTTCCATAGGTCGCCAGGATGGCTCCTTTTTCGCCGGGGAGTGATTGTAGTGACAAATACCGGCGCAAGCAGAGGACGAAGAAGAAGACGTTTCTTGTTGTTGGTGCTCGCTCTCGCTCCGCTTGGCCGTTGCCTGTTTCTGGCCTTCATAAAAACGCCAAGCGCATCTAACCTCTAACGCGTCTTATCAATATATATATATATATATATATATATATATAGAGAGAGAGAGAGAGAGAGAGAGAGAGATTGAGGGTTGTCTAGTTTGTTGGCACGCCCCCCTCCCCCCCCCCCCCTCACACTCGAGAAACAGTTGTACCAACTGTTTCTCGAGTGGGGGGTGCCACTGACAATGTGCCCCTCAGAGGGCACATTTTACGTTGCATGTGTGCTCTAGTTTTGTCTGTTTATAAATACGACTTGGGTAAAGTGCAGTCATTGTTCGCAATCTTTGTAATGAGCATTGGAGACTGGAGCCATAGACGTTGCTAGTCCTACGCAACACATGAACGACACAAATAAAAATTTTAATGTGACTACCACTTCTCCTGTACCAACCCTCCCCTCCTCCCTAAAAATTCACATACCCCTCCTGATTTCAATTCCTGGGGAAACCCCTGAGCCGCTCTCACCGAATGAAAACGTATCAAAGGCAGCACACACGGCAACTTTCCGAACCTATGAAGAGCCGTGCATTTTATTTAGTTGAGAGGAGGCTATGGTAAACATCAACAGCATATGGCTGTTGATTCGGCCATGTTCTGGTACACTCTAGCTTCACGCACGACGCAAGATTTTTTTCTGCGCAGTATTTCCTTTCGAAACACCCGCGTGTGCGTCACAGATCACGTGAATTTTGGCAAGAACCAGGCGTTTTGTACTTTGCTCCTCCTCCCTTGACAACCTCGCTGTCATCTACCGCGAGAGAGCGTTCCTCTCGGGATGTCGGTCAGTCGCAGAAGCATTGGAGGCATCGTCGCGCTGTCAGCGCCGTCGTCGCTGCTGCGTTAGGCTTATTGGTGTCTGCGGTTCCTCCCGTCGACCAGCAGAATGGCCCTCTTCGGATCGTTCATGAGAGACCTGGACAGCGACCCCTTCTTCGGGTGAGTACATCCTTGATCGATCCGCGCGGACTAGCTTCGTCGCGCTAGGGAGTCGCCCAGCGCTTCTGGGCGCCCACCCTTGGCTTGGCAACACTTTTCTGGCAACACATTCGGCACACTTTTCTGCGGCACACGCTCGCCGTGAAAGAGGCGTGTACCGTTCGGGCCTTTGTGCTGTGGTTGAATCCGCGCGTTGGCGAGAATGCCATTCGAGTCAGCGCATGGATTCGAGTCAATTTGTGGGCTTTCAAAAGCGCATCGCCAAAGGTTCTCCTCATTGGGCGCTCTCCCGAGTGCGGCACATCTCTTCTTTCGCGCTGTTGCGCGCATTTTACGGGCCACGTCGGCAGGTAGCGATCCTGCTGTTGGCGAGTTCTTGCACGACTGTGGAACCCAGCCCACAGCTAGGCCCATCTCACCTGGGGCGCACATTCGTCAGCGCTTTCTAATGAGACCCCCGGACGCTATGCGAACACAACAGGCTGGTAGAAACACGGCGGCATCGGTGGCTTGCCGTGATTATTTGTTGCGCAAAAGAACGGACGCAACCTTGGGTTTGATGCATGAGACGCGTGCTTCCTTGGACAGCAGCGAGTGGGCTCCTTTGATGGATAAATTGGTATGCCCATTTTAAGCTGTAAAATAATCGTGTGTAATAAAACAGCATTTAGATTAGGGTTGTGCAAATAATTTTTAGACTGAATGGGGATCAAATCGAATATTGACTTGTAAAGGTACTGAAAGTTGGGCGAGTTGGGCAAGTGCCTGTGTGTCACCTTTGCCTTGTGTTCTCGTTTCTGGTGTGTATGCAGCAGTTTGAAGTTGAATATTGACTACTTGTACAGTAGCTGGCTGTATAAACTACATTCACCAACTGAAGAACACAAAAACAACAGATTGACGTTTCGGCGCCCAGTACGGGTGCCTTGTTGAATAGCTTTTGCATAATTAACAGCCGTTTTAACAATCATTATAAAAGTATGTTTACATCCTTGTATTTGTAACGTTGGCAAGCTTCTGTCATTATTTTGCACATTATAAAATGTTTGTTTATAAACGTGCGAATGGAGCAATAAAAACAAATAAGTTTCTTTGCATGCACGAGACTGTTCAGATAGTGTAAATGATCGTTGTATAGCCGGTAAAGTATGCCTCTCTGAGCGACGTAGTTTGCTCCACTACGTAAGTTTTCATGTTTTATGCTGTATCACGGTGGTAGTGGTCTATACTATGCTCAGGGGGATGAAATTTATTGTACTTTTGATGCAACTTTATGTTTAGTTGCGCACAATGGACGTTTCAAAATAATATAAAAATATTTATATTAACAAATTTTGGCAACTCAATTTGAAGAGCAAATTGATTAGGATACCGTTGATTCGTTATTTAAAAATTTCGAATATTTGCATACCCCTAAATCAATTGCCACCGCATTGACATCAATCATCACAAGCTAAGACATCGCATCCAAAGCTAGCAGAGAAAGAATGCCAGCTTTCATTGCAGATTTCGCGGGGACGCTTATAACGTCTAAAATCACACAAAAGGTGTTCTTTGATTAAGCACTGCCATTGAGGCTACGTGATTGCATTGATTCATCGAACACACTCGCTGGCGAGTGCACTGCACAACAAGCGTCAATAGACCTTCCTGTCCGACAGCCTGTGAATGACACTAACAGCACTCACTCGAAGTGTCACTAAATTTGCTTGGTGGTTCTATAATACCAGTCACATCATAGGAAAATGTGGCACCACTGTTTGTGCCAGTTTAGCGTGAAATCTGGTTGCAGCTGCGGAAGTAAGGCTCTCTTGGAATTCACTCATAGCGCGCTTATGTTTCACGACATGTACAGAGAAAAATGTCCAGCTCACCTCTTTCTCCAAATTTAGTGACCGCACTACTACTTCATGCAACTACTTGCGTTTTACAAGTCATTTATGAGGGACTTGACTATTGCTGAATAATTGCCGAATTAATTTCTGTTATGCTAGCTCTTTCGTAATTGTAGGTACTACGATTTCTAGAATATTCCTTCACATTTTTTAGATTTAGCTCAAATAAAACAGCCTCGTGGTCGCTAATTTCCGGTACTAGCAATGTTGATTGTCAGGTTCGTTTGTGAATAATAGATCCAAGATATGCTTCCCACGGGTAGGCTCAAGAACAGTTGGTTTAAGGAAAATAGCCTCATGAAATTCATCATCAACATCGTCATCAGCCTATATTTATGTCCACTGCAGGACGAAGGCCTCTCCCTGCGATCTCCAATTACCCCTGTCTTGCGCTAGCTGATTCCAACTTGTGCCAGCAAATTTCCTAACTTCATTGCTCCACCTAGTTTTCTGCCGTCCTTGACTGCGCTTCCCTTCTCTTGGTATCCATTCTGAGTTGCTCATGACATTCACCAGAGCCTTATTGAAACCTCGGGCTGCCGAGATGTTTGCTTGCTGGTGCCAGTTGACGTTTGGCAAGAAGTCAGTGCCAACCTAAATAATCAGTTGTAATTGATTCAGTCAAGGAAGTTAGTTTCATAAGGCAATCAACTGAACTTCCGAGGAGGCGGTAAAATGAACAGATAAGGTTTTATCATATTGGAGCCTCAAGTGACACCACACTGTTACGCACGATCCTCAGTCGGTGTTTAACCGGGATGACTGAACTTTTTTGTCTACCAGTATGAACACACCCCCTCCATGGCTATTGTGGTTCTTCCGGTAGCACGTATGTGATTCTGGAAATACCTCATTATTTATTTATTTATTTATTTATTTATTTATTTATTTATTTATTTATTTATTCCTCACAGGCCCCGAGGAGCATTGGGTGAGGGGGGCACACCAATAGAAGTACAGTGCAAAAAAACCACAGTAACGGTACAAGAGACGCGGTACAAGGCAAACCACAGAAAATAAACACAAAGTTGATTCAAAAAGGCGTAAAAATACTCTTAACATGGAGATTACAAAACAAAGCAAACGCGAAAATGGCAAGAACGGATAACCAAGTACAAGTGGGACAGTAGTACAAAATAAAACAACATTCAAAGCAGCTGAAAAAAGTAGTACAGCAGAAAGCTGAAATCGCCGATTTCACTGGCCAGCCAGGATTCTGTTCCAATAACTACTGACGGCTTGGCAGTATACAGAAGGCTACAGAATTCATTTGTTTTATTTCTTATGCTACAACAATTGTTAATGCAAAGCGATTGTTAAATGCAAAGTTTAATGTGAAAATCCATTGAAGGGGAGATCGGGCTGAATTCGTTTTGGCCCCTCGCGGTACCCTAGAATACTGTTCACAGAACCCCTGGGTTCTGCGGAACCAAGTTTGGGAACCCCTGGTTTGGAGTATTATTTCAAAAGCCTAATTTCATTAAATTCATGGTAGGAGAGAATTAAAGCTAAGCTTCCATTTTCTTTATTTAATGACAATGCTCCAGTACTGCTGAATCAGTTTTACAAATGTATTTATTTTAATAATTAATTTTATTTACAAGGTTTCTGCTGGCCTTAGAATAAGGCCGTGAGCAGAAGTGGGCAGTGAGACAATGTCTCTCTGGTTGAACAAAATACATTATAGCACACTGTAATGTTATACAAAAGTGTTGAACAAAAAAAAACACTGAACACACAATTGGGAACATACTTAGTGAAATACAAATAAATTTACACAAGGCATAATGTATACTGAAAGATGTGCTAATGTCAGAACAACAAAAGGATAAGATCAGATACGGTGACAAAAAATGTTTTGCAATTTTTTCAGCTGCGCTAAAAAAGAAGGCACTGTTGCAGCATCCACAACATCCCTCGGGAGACCATTCCACTCACGTAGAGTTCGGGGGGAAAAAAGAATGCTTGTAGGTGTTAGTCCTACAAGAAAATTCTTAAAATTTTTTTTAATGATACGCCCGTGTAGGTCGTCTTGTAACTTTTTCTATGTATGCACTCGAGGCAATGCCATGTTTGTTATGATAGAGCAAGTACATGTATTTTAATCTTTCACGATATCGTCTTAGTTGCAAGGATTCCAAGTTCGCTGTCTGAAGAAGAGCACCAACTGAAATATGGCGACTGTATGAGCAAAAGATACAACGCGCAGATTTTCTCTGTACGTTCTCAAAATTATCAATATTTTGCTTAGTGTACGGATCCCAAACCACGGAGGTATATAGGTTTTATAAGCCAATACTTTTATTTGTTGAGTCGTCTGGCAGTAAGTATCTTAGGTATCTAAGTTTTTTCATGGCTTTCTTTTCTATAAAATTGATGTGGTCATTCCACCGGAGATCTGAAGTAATTATTACACCTAGGTATTTATAATAATTTACAGCAGTAAGACAGCGACCGTTAATCGAATACGGAAAAGTTAGTGGCACCTTCTTTCTTGATATTGTCATACAAACGTTTTTTTCTGTATTGATGCTCATTTGCCATTTCTCACACCAATATGTAGTTTGTCTAGAGCACTACTTAATTTCTGGTCATTAGGATTATTTACCTCATGGTAAAGGATGCAATCATCTGCGAACTTGATTTGTACAGGTATTTCCTTTACGATAATAAAAAGAGTAATGGCCTAAGGACCAACCCTTGCGGAATGCCCGATTTCACTGGTACCGGGCATGAACACGAGCTTGCGATCGATACACATTTACTCCTAGACGATAAGTATGCCTCTATCCATGACAACAATAAATTATCTTTTAGTATGGGTTTTAATTTCAATAAAAGCTTTTGATGGCGAGACATGATCAAATGCCTTCTCGAAGTCCAAAAAGATATCTGACTGTGTTTATCTAAGGATAAGGCAAAATCATGTATCATCTCAAGGAGTTGGGTAACCATCGACATACCCTTACGGAAACCGTGTTGTTGCCAATCAATCACGTCATTTTGCTGCAGAAAATTTGACACATGCTTAAAAATAATGTGTTCCAACATCTTTGAACAGGCACATAGTAAAGATATTGGTCTGTATGAAGTAATTAGTGAAGGGTTTTCAGCTTTAGGGATAGGAACAACTTTTGCGTGCTTCCGATCTGTAAGGAGTTCTGCAGTGGATAATGATTTCTTGAATATAAGAGACAGGTACCTCGAACATCATTCTGCATACTTTACTAGAAATGTGTTTTTGGTATACAATCAATTGCAAGGTGTTTTTTTCACGTCAGTAATAAGAAGCAGTGACAAAACGCCTTCTTCAGTTAGTGTTATGTCAGTAATTTGAGGGACGTCCTTAGAAATTACAAAATTGGGCTGTTTGCCATCGTCGACCGTGTACACAGAACCAAAAAACTTGTTAAATGATGACGCAAGTAGTGATTCATCGACCCCGGCCACGGCGGCCGCATTTCGATGGGGGCGAAATGCGAAAACACCCGTTTTAGGTGCACGTTAAAGAAACCCAGGTGGTCCAAATTTCCGTAGTCCGCCACTACGCCGTGCCTCATAATCAGATCGTGGTGTTGGCACTAAAACCCCATATTTTTTTTAGTGATTTCATCATCATCATCAGCCTATATTTTATGTCCACTGCAGGACGAAGGCCTCTCCCTGCGATCTCCAATTACCCCTGTCTTGTGCTAGCGTATTCCAACTTGCGCCTGCAAATCTCCTAACTTCATCATCCCATCTGGTTTTCTGCCGACCTCGACTGCGCTTCCCTTCTCTTGGTATCCATTCTGTAACCCTAATGGTCCACCGGTTATCCATCCTACGCATTACGTGGCCTGCCCAGCTCAATTTCTTCCGCTTAATGTCAACTAGAATATCGGCTATCCCCGTTTGTTCTCTGATACACACCGCTGTCTTCCTGTCTCTTAACGTTAGTCCTAAGATTTTTCGTTCCATCGCTCTTTGTGCGGTCCTTAACTTGTTCTCGAGCTTCTTTGTTAACCTCCAAGTTTCTGCCCCATATGTTAGCACCGGTAGAATGCAATGATTGTACACTTTTCTTTTCAACGACAGTGGTAAGCTCCCAGTCAGGATTTGGTAATGCCTGCCGTATGCACTCCAACCCAATTTTATTCTTCTGTAAATTTCTTTCTCGTGATCAGAGTCCCCTGTGAGTAATTGACCTAGATAAACGTACTCCTTTACAGACTCTAGAGGCTGGCTGGCGATCCTGAATTCTTGTTCCCTTGCCAGGCTATTAAACATTATCTTTGTCTTCTGCATATTCATCTTCAACCCAATTCTTACACTTTCTCGATTAAGGTCCTCAATCATTTGTTGTAATTCGTCTCCATTGTTGCTGAATAGGACAATGTCATCTGCAAACCGAAGGTTGCTGAGATATTCGCCGCTGATCCTCACTCCTAAGCCTTCCCAGTCTAACAGCTTGAATACTTCTTCTAAGCATGCAGTGAATAGCATTGGAGAGATTGTGTCTCCTTGCCTGACCCCTTTCTTGATAGGTATCTTTCTACTTTTCTTGTGGAGAACCAAGGTAGCTGTGGAATCCTTGTAGATGTTTCCTAGGTTATTCACGTATGCCTCCTGTACTCCTTGATTACGCAATGCCTCTATGACTGCTGGTATCTCTACTGAATCAAATGCCTTTTCATAATCTATGAAAGCCATGTAGAGAGGTTGATTGTACTCCGCAGATTTCTCGATTACCTGATTTATGATATGGATATGATCCATCGTAGAATATCCCTTCCTGAAGCCAGCCTGTTCTCTTGGTTGGCTGAAGTCAAGTGTTGCCCTTATTCTATTGGAAATTATCTTGGTGAATATTTTATACAATACTGAAAGCAAGCTAATGGGTCTATAATTTTTCAGTTCTTTAACGTCTCCCTTCTTGTGGATTAGTATAATGTTGGCGTTCTTCCAGCTCTCTGGTACGCATGAAGTTGTGAGGCATTGCGTATAAAGGGCCGCAAGCTTTTCAAGCATGATATCTCCTCCATCTTTGATTAAATCTACTGTTATTCCATCTTCTCCAGCAGCTTTTCCCCTGGTCATGTCTTTCAAGGCCCTTCTAACTTCAGCGCTAGTTATAGAAGAAGCCTCTGTATCCGGTTCATCACTATTTTGAATGAAAGTAGCTTGGCTGTTTTGGGCACTGTACAGGTCAGTATAGAATTCTTCCGCTGCTTTTACTATGTCATCGAAATTGCTGATGATATTACCATGCTTATCTTTCAGTGAATACATCTTGCCTTGTCCTATGCCAAGCTTTCTTCTTACTGATTTAATGCTGCATCCATATTTTACGGCTTCCTCAATCTTTCCCACGTTATAATTTCGAATATCTCTTACTTTTTTCTTGTTGATTAGTTTTGACAGTTCAGCGAATTCTATCTGATCTCTTGAGTTGGACATTTTCATCTTCTGTCGTTTCTTTATTAGGTCCTTTGTTTCTTGGGAGAGCTTACCTACTAGTTGCCTTAGTGCCCTACCTCCCACTTCAATTGCTGCTTCTGAGATCAACCTAGTTACGGTTTCAGTCATTACTTCTATGTTGTCTTTCTCTTCCTTTTCTAAAGCTGCATATTTGTTTGCAAGCACCAGCCTAAATTGGTCTGCTTTTACCCTTACTGCCTCTAGGTTGGCCTGTTTCCTCTTGACTAATTTCACTCTTTCTCTCTTCAAATTGAGAGAAATCCGAGACCTCACTAACCTATGGTCACTGCGCTTAACCTTACCTAACACTTCTACATTCTGCACTATGCTTGTATCGGCAGAGAGCATGAAATCTATTTCATTCCTTGTTTCTCCATAAGGGTTTTTCCAGGTCCACTTCCTGTTGCTGCGCTTCCTGAAGAATGTATTCATTATTCGGAGCCTATTCCTTTCCGCGAATTCTACTAATATCTCTCCTCTTGCATTCCTAGAATCGATGCCGTAGTTGCCAATTGCTTGCTCACCAACCTGCTTTTTCCCCACTTTTGCATTGAAGTCGCCCATGACTAAAGTATACTGAGTTTGCACCTTTCTCGTTGCTGCATTTCTCATTGATTTATCGGTGACTAATTCAAAGTCAATTAGGATTTTATACGCCTGTCACTTCTTAGGTGACATGTGTCGCCAGAACTTCACGGGAGACGAAAGCAGAAAGTTTTTTTAAAGATTAGTATTAAAGATTAGTTTAAAGATTAGATATAAAGTATTAAAATAGTACTTTTTTTATAGTTTCATTTAACTGTAGACTCATATCGGAAAGTTTCGATACATAAGCCGGTGTTGAGTTCTGGCGCAGCTTTTTGCACACTTTTTTTAGCTTTCGCCGCATGCGCACTACTTCTCTTGTCATCCATGGCCGAGTAGAATGTATTCTGATAATCTTCGAGGGAACATAATTTGATGCGCATTTCATTACAAGATTTCTGAAAAAAAACCACAAACCGTCGACAGAGCAAGTGCGTGACTCGTACAAACTATTGAAATCAGAGAATGATATATCTAACAAGTCAATAATGACGTCATTAGCACATGTAAAATTTGGCACTATGCATTCTTCTTTCACTTTTTTCATTATGCGCAGTGGAATGCTTAGAGATAACATTCGGTGGTCACCATTAAAGACGTACAAAGTAGAATTTCGACGAAGGATCTGCCACTCACAAGAAAAATGATCCAAAATAGATTGTGTGTTGCTTTGAACACGGGTGGCTTGTTTTACTAGCTGTGTTAGGTCATGGAAAAGGACAATGTCGACCAAAAGCTCAGCAGCACTAGAAAGTGCCTCTGGGTAGTCCTTGTCCCAATTAACGTGAGGAACATTAATATCGCCAGCTAACAGTGCATTACAAGAATTTGTATTGCAGGTACAGAGAATCATTCACTTCATCAAAAAAGGCTATTGGCCTCCGGAGGGCGGTAAAATGCACCCACAACCAGATTCAGTTCCTCAAGATACATTTTAATAATGACACACTCAATTACAGCTACGTCAGGCAGCCTGGTCACATTTAGTAGGTAGCTCTTAACGAGAATAGCTACGCCACCGCCACTGTCTTTCCAATAGATGCTATACCCGGCATGTGTTATTTCATCATTGTTAATCTAAGGCTTAAATAAGGTTTCGGTGATTACAATGACATGTGGTGCATGCACAAATATGATACTTTCCAAGCCATCGAGTTTATTAATAATACTACTGGCACTAAAGTGAATACATTGAAGACTCTGTTTCGGTTCACTGCTACGATTTCTTAACGACATTCCCTTGAACTGGCACTCTTTCTTTTGCGGTCTGCATCCGAAACGAATAGAGTACCATCACCTCTGATTTTATCATACGTTAATTTCACTCTTTCGCCTGCCCTTTGATTTTCCACCTGTACCTGTACCTTTTAAGTTTAAAGCCGTTTTTTTAGTACAGCTATTTTATCGCGGTGATCGATAAGTTTCACGATTATTGGGCGAGGCTTACTTGGTTGTTTGCAGCCAATTATGTGAATCCTTTCTGCATACGATATTTGCGTGCCTAAGATGTCGACAAATATGCCTTTGAGTACGCTTTCACTGAGCTCGTCGGAATTTTCGTAAATTTTTTCCAGGATACCAAAAACAAGTTATTTTGCCTACTTCTATCTTCAAGATCTACCAGTTTGCTTTCTAGGCTTCTGGCCCTTTTTTTACAGCTTATATGTCATTGCCTTCATTTTAGTTATAGCTTAAGTAACTTCTACTTTCTTTAACTTCAACTCAATACCGTCCAGCCTTTTCTGAATAATTTTCTGACCTTCTAAGAGTTTCGCAAGCAACTGTTGAACGTATGGGCCTGGGATTAGGCTCGACGTCGCCATACAACATAAGCAGAGAGAGAAGCAATTCGTGTCCAGCAGAGCAGATTCTGCATAGGATACGTGGGCATGTCAGCTGGACAAAAAGTGGGTCATTGCATTTGACAGATGAAACATCCTGGGCTGATGATGTCGATGTAGCCGCACGTGACATCTCCCAGTACTGTTTGTAGTAGTCTTGTGCATAGTCTTCAAAATTTCCCATGGGTTCAGCGAGGATGAGTGTGCAATGCATTCCTCTGGCCGTCGCTGTCGATTCAAAAGCGAGCAACTGCATGAAGAAAACAAACGGATTTGAGATGATGCCGACGCAAGGCCAGCCGACATGTCCACTGTGTATTTTGGCCATTCAGTAAATGTTCACGAAACTTGCCAAGTTTAGTCTGCAGCCCCTGATGTAGTCCATCTTTGCTGATGAAAAGCTAACTGGCCCCGAACAGATGCGATAAAAAATCATGACTTCAAGGAGAGTTGGCATTAATGCCACGATTGTTTTTTTTTTTTAATTATTTTGTGTCTTATCAAGACTCCCATCATGGTAAGAGTGGCTTTTTTCTATGGCATTGTACTAGTGCAATTGACTAATACCACTCAACCTATTTTTCTCTTTAGTCACCATTTTACATCAAATAAAGTATGCGCTACACAGCCACATTTGTTCTCTTATCCACCCTTCTGTCTTCCAGTCTTCTAGCCCTTTCCCTACCGCAAAAAATCCCGAACAATCTAGCAGTCTTGCTGGAATATTTCTTTTCACTCAATTTGTAGGTTGTTTTTGTTTTCCTGAACAAAACAGTACCTTTTTTTTTTTTTCAATTCAGTAAGGTTGCTTTATTTCGCAAATTGTGGGAAATAAAGGTTTGAGGAAAGCTTGTCTGCACAGCACTGAGGTGCTGCGACACCATGCCCTGTGGGGCTCGATACACTATGAGAAAAAAAAAAAAATACGAAAAGAAAATACTCTTAACTGTGCAAAACACATGTGCATGAATAATGGATACTGTTCCGCAGCTGTGAGATCCTCCGATCCATCCACATATTTCTCGGGAGTCCTCAGAGGAGAACACATCACTTTCTGTTAACAACTGAGCAACGCATTAAAGAGCTGTCTCCTGACAAGGAGCCATTAAAAAAATTTGCAAGACTCGTTCTCACGATGACTGTCAACAGTAATGCGTTATCATTAAATCAATAGTTACACATCTAAATGCATAATGTATGAGGCGGGACTGCTCTTTCGCACTTCCCTTAACAACACTTGGCGCCATCTAGCCTAGCCACGAAGCCTGCACGTGGCCTCCAAAATGCACGGCGTGACGGCGTCTGCGAATGCTGAAAAACACATGTGACAACCGGGCTTTTTTCTTGCGTCTGGAAGCACTCCGCCGTCGAGTGGCACTGCCGAGAAGTCCGCGTGTGACCTTCGAGACGAGAAGCGTGGTACGCCTGTCCCTATAAACGCCAAGAATTGTTCCCTCGCTTGCTGCACATTCAGTGGCACACTCAGTAACCCAAGTTGGAAAAAAGTTCATCGAAAAGTAGCACGTACCCAGTGCATTTGTGGTGCAGGCTGCGAATGCATTGAGTTGCTGTCCTCTAGGAACCCTTGTGACTGTTCAATTCTGCTCAGCATCAGAGAAATTTTAAGGAATCTTTTTCGTCATTAAGAGCGGCACATTCCCCCTGGTGTATACCTAGCTACCCAAGTTGGTGTCGAAGCCGTACATTGAAGAATGGCGCAAACCTACTGGCACATATCCGAGTGGCACATATCCAGTACTCCAAGTCGGTGTCAGAGTAACAGCGGTGCCAGCCAATTCCCGCATCTACAGTGACCCATGTCCATGTTGATGAGCGGCGCATATGTACACAATGCCACATACTTGGGGACCCAAGTTGGTCTGTGGGTTGGTTTCAAACCCTGTTCCCTCAGCACTACCCATTCGACCGACTACCCAGGGAGGGACCCAGGTAGGCGGAAAGACTATTAGATACAAAAATAGCCTCCTGAAAGTGTGCGAGACGCCCTCAAAATGCCGGTGCATTAATACTTCCTTTTGCATGCACTTTCATTTCCCTGCGGCAGGAAGGCAGCCATTTTCCCACACAGACATCGATTAGATGAGGCGGCAATAAATAGAAAGGCAAGACACAATAGCACAACGTGGACAAGTGGCCATCTAGCATTAAAAATTGCAGCTGGACGAAATTTGACGACTACAGTGGTCGTCGGTTCGCTATGAGAGTCATTTCCGGTTCATGACTATACTCGTCAGCAGTGAGAGTTAGTCCTGTCATATTTCGTTCCATAATTTATTGCACAGTCCTTAGCTCTTTCTCAAGCTTGAAGGGACACTAAAGGCAATTATTATGTCGACATGAACTGTTAAAGTACCATTGCATATACCTTGCAGCACTTGTTTCGTGCCAAGAAAAGACTTAGTTTGAGAGAAAATCACATATGAAGTGGCTGCATCTCTTTAGGGCAATTCAAATCGCCTGCCCCATTGTTGCACTCCTAAGGATGGTAAGGAAAAATTATGGAGATCCCACGCACCGTGGGAATGGACGTTATGCGAAGCATTAACCATTTCGGCAACGCCAACATCAGCGTGTACCTAGCGGCTCAAGTTGGTGGGCACCGCCATCTACATGGTGTAGGAGGCTAGATACATTCAAAGTGCCTGAAATTCGCAAAGAATGCTTCGCATTGAAAAAAAGCCAGCGGGGCGCACGATGTAAATGCGACGTGGTCCCTCCTTGGCTGGGAGAAAGCAGGGAAGAAGAGGTGCTTGTAAACGCGGCTGTTCAAGCTATTAAGTCTGGCAGCATGGTGACATAACATTTCAATTTATTTAATCATTTCTACAATGAACCAATCTGAAAAAATTAGTCCAGTAAGATTCTCACTTGGTGGCACCTTACAAGTTCTAGTGTATGAATGCATTATGGGTGGACTTCATCCACTTTGGAGGTATCGTCGTTTCGCTAGCTGTCACGAGGGAAGTATGTAAGTGGCACGAGGCGCATGCGTCAAATGTTTCAAAGAGCAACATTGGCAATAGTGCGTGCAATTGTGGCCTAATGGTTAGAGCATTGAATAGTTTATTAAAATTTTTATTGATGTGCCCAGAAACAGCATACAATAAGCCTTCTAATTTGGGGCACAATGAAGAAAACGGCGCAAAAAGAGATCATGAACAAAATGCATATAACTATACAAGCAGCAGGCTGGCAGCTTGCTTGTACCTATTTTACTGGTAGGTACCCAGTGGCAGCTCTCGCCTGCATCCCACAGCCACGGCGGATGCTATAGCAGAATGCCAGCATTATGACCATTGTTCTTGCAAAGTAAAATGTGTAGGAATGAATCACTGCTTTTGTAAAAATTAACAAGGGCTCAAAAGGGTTTATGTGTGCAGTGACATTTTAAAGAGTATGTGATTTAATTACAGGCAACTGAAATTCTTACTGCAAACTGCTCTGAAGAATCAGCTTCGCTTGAAACAGTGTTGTGATATTGCAAGGTTGCACAAGTCCACTGTCTTTTCTTTTATTGCGATAGCAATTATATGGACACTCCAAAGCAGATTTCTGCCGTCGGCGTCGCCGTCGCCGCCGTGAGGTTCCGTATGACGTCAATGAAGATGAAATCGTCGCCGCGCGCCGCCGAACGCTGTATGTGCAAGTGAAAGGGCGCGAGGGACGCGCGCTTTCACGGGGAGTGAACGCACGGCGGAGAACAAACGCGCGTTCTGTGCCGTGCTCCTTTAGGGCTGCAGAAGTAGGCGTCTCTTTCCTCCTTTACAATCACCATATATGTAGAGCAAACACGCCTTCTTCTGACGCACGAAAGGCCGTGGGAGGGGGGGGGGGGGGGGGCAGGGAAGGGAGGCGACGTTTAGCTGCGGCACCAAGTGCCTATTTATATCAGAGGCTCCGGCAACAGTCACCAACGCCGCACGCATTTTGTGCGAACGCTGGCAAAACGCCGACGGCGTCGACAACAGTGCTGTGTGTTGCCGGTGCTGCTGCATGTCCAAGTTTGAACAGCGGATAAAACTACTATCCTTACTCCGTATAGCTCTCTACTAAGTTGCTATCGCAATTGATGCTTCGCCTTTCGGGTGAAACTGCGACAACTTTTTTTAATTGAAATGCACACCGATGGGATAGAATCATTTCAAATTTTCTATCAGCTTGAATTAAGGGCTGGATTTCGCTTTAATTGGTAAGCATTATGAAGTGCAAGGTATTTGCATGGACTTCGTTCATTTACTGACTTTAATCATTTATATAGCACCTGGCTTTTTGAACGTTATGCATTCCTTGAAACAATGCTAAAGGCAAACGAACAAGTGCCTTGTTGCTTGTTTGACGCTTTTAGTTACGACACCAACTCCCCCAACTGTTTTGCTTGTGCATTCATTGAGCCTTGTCTTCTTTTGCAGTCCGTTTGAAGGCATGAGGCAGATGGAGGCCATGCTGGGCCCCATGCTGGGAGCATTCCCAGGAATCGGGGGCACACGACGTTCGGCTAGCCTTGGGCTTTTCCCGACTGATATGTTCTCCACCATTGTGAGTGCCCAATGGGTTGTAACCCTGGAGTGCTTATCAGGTTTTGTTTGACTTGCATGCAGTCCAAAAGTTCCTGAGCCCTTCTGTTCATGTGCAATTTTCAAATCATAATGTTGCTCTGGTCGTTCAAAATCTTGTGTCAAGGGATTTTGGAGCAGCTCGGGGAGCAGTAATAATGCCATTTTGGAGCAGTTTCAGAACATTCTAATTATGTTTTGGAGCATGTTTCTAGGGTCACCCACCTTTAGCCTGCTCCAAATTTGAATTTTCCTGCTCCAAAAATTGCTTCAAATCCTTTTTCAGCTGTTGCAACCCTTTGCATGGGTCAATAGCCCAAAAGGTGAAGAATGCAATAATGCAAGTGTTTTAAATAATGGTCAATGTAAGTGCCATCATAACTCATTGAAGTTCACTTTTTGCAATTTGGGAATGATGTGGTAAGGAATAGAGCAAAGTAATTACATTTTGAAGCCATAACTTTAAAACCTGTTTGCATTATACCACTTATGGTACATGCAGCTTTCTACTGCAAAAAAAAAAAAAAAAATTCTGATGCACCTGCTCTGGGTGTGGAGAAATCAACGCTGGAAAATTGCAGGTTCAAAACAATTGTTTATAGCAGGGACACGGTTTAATGGAGGTAACTTCGTTGTTGCTTGACCAAGATATTGACAAAAGAATTTGTTACTGTCATTTGTGTTTTACACAAATATAGTGTGAGAATGCATTGGAAGAACTGCACCAGAATGAGTAGGGCTTTGGAGTGCCCTGGAGTCATCCAAACACTTCTGAAGTTTAATCATTGGCCGTAGTTGGTGTTGTGGGCAAAGACACCACGACTGGTGTTGTGAGCAATGAGACTGGACACGAGGTGAGCGCTATTTCACAAGGTGCGTTCACCACGCCACAAATAAATTGAAAAATACCATGCTACTTAGCGTGTTCCTGCAAATTATCATTAACATGTAGCACCTGATGAAGGAATCTTGGCTGTGTCAATGTTTTGTTATTGGTGTGCAGTCTGGCGAAAGCACCTGTGAAACGTTTTTCAAATACAGCATAGCAGTTATTCTTCCAGGACTGATTATAATATTATAATACCCTCGGTTTTTGCATCTGCGAGCATAGAATGAGCATAGGTAAGCAGTACCATTCACAGGCATTTCTCGTGTCAGTTATAGTACTTGGTAGTCATGTACTGCAATTCAGCAGTTGGTCTACGAGGGCAATTCAAAAGAAAATATGAAATTCCTAATAAAATTCAAAATTTTGTGCCTTCAAGTTGACCAAACTGGTGCTAGTAGTGTAAAAGAAGTTCAGTAGGTGATGGAAGCATTGAACAAATGGGGTCTCAATGTGAAGCGCCGACCTGCAGCTGGCTCTCCCTCCCTCTCTGTCCAGGGCCGCCTCTCTCAGGACCCTAACTGCCACAGCTTCTCGTCATCCTCGGTGATGACGATGACGACTGATGAGAATGGGCGACCGCAAGTCTACCAGGCCACCCAGTCAACTCGCACTGCCCCGGGAGGGGTGAGTTCTGCATGGCCTGCCTCATCACATGCACACTTGTTGCAAACACTCAGCAGGTAGGATGAACCAAGAGGCTTGACTGTACAGTTAAACCTCAATAAAATGAAGCCAATAAAATCATCACTTTCCTTCGTTATTTTGAAATTTTATTCTATCGAAATTCAGCTGCGCTCGAATGCACACTGCTGCAAGCAGCGGCATGTAATTGAACAATTTGACCATCTACGTCCATGGGAGTTTCCATTAATTGCCTTGGTATTCCTTCGCGGGAGTGAAATTTTGTTACGCTCGAACCTCTTTTAACGAAGTTGCAAGGGGGAGCCGAAATTACTTAGTTATATCTATTACAGTCGAAGCTCGACAATTCGAACTCGAAGGGGCCCTAAAATTTGTTCGAATTAAAATAAGGACTTATTCTTCAAGTATTCATGCCCCATAGCACGATGTATGAATAGTGCGAATCGGGAAATATTGTGGCCCGCAAGCACACAGCGAGCGAGGACCATGAAACTGCCCACACCAGCCAATGCTTGCTCGGCAGGGAAGCGGAGTTGCTGAGGCCAAATCCGCTTCCTTGCCGCCCTCCTCCCACACCTTCGACATTTCCTGCTCGTACAGCTGTTGCCGATTGCCGCGCACAAAAGCATGGCCTTCGAGATACGTTCCCGGTAACGCGGTGAAGCTGTTCGTAGGGGGTGTGAATTCGCTGTCGCTGTCGGAATAGTAAACGCGCAGAAGCACATTTTATTGCGAAATGCATTTGTACCGTCACCGTGGATGTCGCTTTGAGGTTTCGTGTAAAGTCTCTAAAGTGTTTACTTCGGTGGCGGCTGCCGTATCTTGAAAGCGAACTGCGATGTGTAAAAAGTGTGCGCCCGCGCGGGCTTATCTTCAAAGCGAACTGCAGACAAGGTCAATATCTTGCGTTTCTTCGTCGAAGCACTCATGCTTGGAATGTCACACCAGGTACTAGATGCGTGGACGCGTGTCGTTTGCACAAGCGCGAGGCGTCTGAAACGAAGAGCGAGCGACACGATGGCGTCGTAGCGTCGTATAGTGTCACCTAGTGTCAGGTTAGTGAAGTGAAGCACAGAGACTTGCGCAGTAACCAAAGAGTGGCGCTGCCAGCGCATTGAGGGAAAAAAAAAAGATTTTTCTTTTCCTTTGGCAACATCAACAGGAAAAGGAGAGTGCCGGTTTGGTGGGCTAGGCCAGCTGCAGCAAGTGGCGGGATCAGGTTTGAATGAAGGGAGGGGGAAAGGTCACGCCCGCGGCAGCAAGGCAAGATCGCCAGGTCGAGGGATGCAGGCCCGCCTCGTGCATGCACACGTGCGCTCGCTCTCGCCTCGCAGTCGCCGTGAATTCGAGCGCCACTTCCGGTTGGTGCTTCCGGTTGCTGCTCGCTTTAAAAAATGACAAAATTTGGGGTGAAATCTCTAGGTTGGCGACGGGGAAAATTCGTTATTTCGAGGGGGTCACCCGCTGCCACTTCGTTACGTAGAGGTTTCAAATACATGTGCTTCTATGGAGTAACGGCGGGGAATAGAAAAACTTCGTTATATCCAGGAATTCGTTATATGGAGGTTCGTTATAAGCAGGTTTAACTGTTAAGAGCATGGTGAATTAAGAGCACGGTGAAGGCGAGCAGCAGTGTGGATGCATGTGACACTGTTTATTCTGGAAAAGGTTTTGCTGTGTATAATGCACATGTGCATGACAAATGAAATGAACTGGGCACTATAACAGAATACAGATCGGTTAACACAACAAAAAGATACACGCACACAAGAGAAAATAATGTGGCGAGGTCAAATGGAACCAGTACAGCACGCAGGTGTAACACTTAATCGCATCATCTAAGGATGATAATTCTATTTCTGGGGAGAACTATTCAGGGCTGATCGAGACAACTTGAGCTTGTCTTTTTTATATGATGCGCTTAACTTATTTTGCTCGTCAGTTGGTCTGGGTGGTGCAAAACAATTTTTGTCACAAAGCATTGTCATGCGAGATTGAAGTTACTAAATTATTTAGTTGCAGATGATGCAATTGCAGTATAGGTTTCAACTAAAACAGTAATAATTTTTATCCACTACTCAGGTCTACTCTAGCGTGGAGTGACGAAGAAAAAAGAAAGTCTCAGTTTCATCTGAAAGATGAAGCATCGATTACGATACCGAATTTGTAGACAGCTATACAAAGTAAGGATAGTAGTTGATCGGCTGTATCAACTTGAAAACATTCACTTACTAACTAAATTAACAAGCATGGTGTCACGTGTGCACAAGCAAACATGAACACATTTCACTCGATGAACGCGGAAATTAGCTGTCGAAATGCTGGAGTGAGGAAGCGCGGCACCTTCGTGCTACCTCTCGCTTCAACGTGAACTAAGCGACAAAAACACAGCACACACGAAGCTATCAGCACTCGGCACACTCCGTCCCCATCGCAGATAGCTTTCAAGATAAGGCCCGCGCAGCCACGCCATACGCAGCAGCTGCCGGAGTAGAACGCCCTTCCCTCCCCCGGTGCCTTGTGTGCGAGCCGCCATCGTCAGCTCGCATTCGCACACTTTCACTCGCACATACGGCGCACAGCGACAATAACGATATCGCCCTTGGACTTTATACGGAACATCATGCCAACAGCAGAAATGCGCCTGGAGCGTCCATACGATTGCTATCGCAATAAAAAAGGCACACCGTGTGTCATAGAGATTCCCGAAGTCAGTCACAAATATCTCGGCTGTCATTGCACCACTTCTAGCTCTTTTCCCACGCACGTGCAAAGCTTGGAGAATGGATAAAAGCAGTTACTTATGTTGAAATTGTGTATCACACACATTGCAGTATTGAGGTTCAGAACACAAGTAAGTCGTAAAATGTTAAATGCTTTGTTATATCAAGAATTTCGTTATATTTTTGGCTTAACTGTACTTTCGTTAGACTCTGGCTAATGTGATCTTTTGGTTAGTTCAATCATGACTCAAGTTCCCAGCCTGTGCCTATGCTTTTTTATGGGCTTTCATTATTTTCATCCTGAAATTGACCCTCACCAGATAAATCCCACTTGACTGGATTAAAATGGTGAGTGCTGAATCTGTTGGTGGTGCTAGTGAATGCCTCAAAAACGTTTCTTGCCAAAAATGCCAGTTTTGAATCTGCCCTATGAAGTGAAAAATGGCAGCTCACACTGAATGATTTTAACATGCACATATCTAAAATAGGTTCAGGAATATGCTGTGATGTGTAATACCACACCGTACCATCACAGCCATTGCGATCACAAGATGGCAACAAAACAGGCTTTTAGTCTTTGATTAGAACACTCAGTTATTTTGCACACTAAGCGAGTGGTAACAAAGTGGCACTTGGTGTTTTCAGTGTTCCCAAGAATTGCATGCATCCCAGTACAAATTAGCCAAGTCTAGGCATAGGCCACCATTCCATTTGCTATTGTTGCGGTCAAGTCGTTCAGTAATATTTGCTGTCCTGTTCTAACTTCATGCCCACTCAAGTATAATGGCAGCCAAAATTTTGGTGCCGTGCAAGCTTTCACTTCCTGTACCCTATCTTCTTGTACCACTTTGCAAGTGATACAGTCAATTCCGGATATCTCGAACTCGGATATATCAAATTATTGCTTATATCAAACCGTTGTAAATCCCTTGGAAATCCCATGTAAAAGTATAGCACTGCATACTCTATCACTCCCGTTCATCACCACATTCGATATATCGAATGCTGCACCATGCTGCACTCCTGCAAGAGCACTTCTCCGAACGGAACCGCGATCACTTCTCGTTTCATCAGTAGTATTCATGCCCATGAAGTGACATGGTTTTGGCAGATGCTGTAGAACAAGGCATTGAATCTGAAGTGCAGTGCATACCATGGTGGGAAAATGAGCGAGGTGCATGTCTTGAAGTGACACTTGTGGCAAGGACGCTCCTTAATGGCGGGTTTGCTTTCGTAATCTTCACCGCAAGGCAGTCGTGTAATGAAGTGAAGCATACTGACAGCAGAAAGACCGCCGTGCAGTGAAGCATTGTACCTGCGGCTGTTGGTTATCAGAAAGGTAATCGCCACGCTGCTTCAAGAAGGCCTCCTCGTCCAATACGTGCATTCCTCAAGAATACAAGGATAGCACTCTGTCTTTTCACTGAGTGGTTCGGTGCACTGGAGATGTCTGCACTGCTGGAATTGTCTTGGAAAGTTTCCGTGAACGGCATTTTCGGGTTCCCTTGCCCTCCAGGAGTTCTACCGAATTTGAAGGGTTCATTATAACAGTACGGTAGTTTTTAAAATATTTGTTAGATCTAGAAAATGTGTAAATGCAGGGAAATATCATTATAATCGGTAATTCGTTATATCTGGGATTATTATATAAGTGGGTTCAACTGTATATCGGTTTCCGCAGAGTGCGCCACACATTTGGTGCAGAAGTTAAAAACTTCTGCATCGCCACGTTGAATCCGCGTCAAGCAACACTGGTCTTTGTCACCATTGCACTTCTCGCTCTCTCACTGCGGCGCCCAACCTACGCCAGCCTGCGCGATGTGCCACATTGAGAAAGGGAAGTGTGATGGCGAACCACTGCTCACGCATGGTAGTGCAAAACACCAGTGAATTCACCTCTCTCCCTCACTGAGGCACACACTCATGCTGGTGCTGTCTCGGTTGTCATGAGATGGTCAAGCCGAGCCAGAATGGCGAAGTTCGTTGGCCTCCTCATTAACATAGCCGAGCCAGTTGAGAGCAGCGGATCAGCCTGGATCAGCTGCGTAGTTGGCGCAACACGGTGTGCCACATTCTGCTCGACTATCACTGACTTTGTTTGCTTCGAAGAGTACAAGCTACGTCCTTTGACTGTGTCGCAGTTTCGCCAGTTACAGGACACTATAGACGAGCCAAGTGGAAATGAAAGACCATCACATAAGAACAGGAGGCAGCTATTGTAAAAGCAGTCGTGTCAGGCGCTAAGAAGATGTGTGGGCTGCGCACTGTGAAGATACTCTTGCTGTTTTTTTTACAATTTCATCGCATATGTGGCCATGTAGCAGTTTCACGGTCTGCGCATCATTTTCTGTGCATGTGTAAAGTTGTGCACCCCATTGGACATATATAATGCAGTAAAAGGCAATAAGGGATAGAACAATGTAATCTTGCCTTCAACTTCAATATAACGAGATTTTACTGTAGACCTTGCCACAAGGACACAATGCCAGTACCGCAGGGAGTACAGCTGGAACTTTGTTGAAACTCGCTGTTCTCATGTGCCCCGCTGCTTGAGGCTCTTATCTATGCAGATGTTTGCTTTTTGAGGGAAACTCGTCAACCTTGTCCAACCTTCTTGATATACGGTGCAATATCGATTGCAGGTACATGTTTGCGCGAGTTCACCAGGGCACTTTCGTCCAGCAATTTTCATCTTTTCCAGCTGTCACTGAGAGGCACATATAAAATAAATTAGAGAAAAATTATAGGGTTTTACGTGCCAAAACCGCCCTGATTATGAGGCACACCGTAGTGGGTGACTCCGGATTAATTTGGACCACCTGGGGTTCTTTAACGTGCACCTAAGTACACGGGTGTTTTCTGCATTTAGCCACCATCGAAATGCTGCCGCCGTGGCTGCAATTTGATCCCGCAACCTCATGCTAGACATACCCAGTCGCATGCCTTATAGTTATTGCATGCCTCATAGTTATTGTAATTGAGTGGCTTGCATCACCTAAATGCGAGCAATGCATGTTGCTTACCACCAAGCATAATTTCTGACTTTCAGGTGAAGGAGACCCGGCGATCACTGCAGGACAGTCGGTCTGGCCTGCAAGAGCTGACAATTGGCCACCATTTGGATGACCGTGCACACATTGTGGGACGCAAGCGCAATCGCCTCACAGGAGAGGAGGACCAGAGCGTGGAATATGTCAACCTGGATGAGGGTGAGTTTAAACCTGTTAGCATCCAGGGGCATCAGGTAGTGCCTCGGCCACCTGGTAAAAATTAAAAAAAAAAGCAAGGTTTCTCAAGTTGATAACTAGAAATGAAATAGAGAGCTGGTTTCTCAGGCTGGAGTGTAAATTTTTGCTAAGGTGCATCAGCTGGCGGAAGCCTTGTGAACGTGTAGTTTGTGAATTGCTTCATTACATCTGCCTCGCATGTGGTTTTCTTGTCTACTGTTGAAAATGGCAATGCCAGTCCCCGTGAGAAAGTGTCTGACCTTTGAACAAAACGTTCTTGTGGTACGTGAGGTGGAAAAGGGCAACCAGCAGAAATGAAAAATCTCAAAGGGATTTGGCGTACCGAACTCAACATTGTCAACTGTAGTGAAGAACAGGGAAGCCATACTAGACGGCTTTGATAAAAGCTTGTTAGCCAAACAAAACCACGACCGTGATTCCAAGTGTCCTGAAGTGGAGAGTGAGCTTCTTGAGTGGCTGAAAAATGCTAGAAGTGCGAACCTCCCCATGAATGGACCTGCACTGACCTCAAGAGGCGAAGCTCTAGCCCTCCAAATGGGCAATCAAGATTTTAAATGCAACAATAGCTGGCTTGAACACTTCAAGCAACAGCACAGTGTGTCCTCAAAATCGGTTGTTGCCGAAAGTGCAGCCATGGACTGTGACACCGCGGAGGGATGGCGTAAGCATGGGCTGAGCTCCCTACTTCAGCAATATAGAGACATTTGCATACTAACTGAGGCTGCATTCTTCGATATTGTCGCCGAAGTGTGCACACACTACACCAGGCGGATCCTAATTGGGAGGAAAGGAAAGCAAGGAGCGTGCTGCTGTGCTGTTCGGTGCAAATGCGACCGGCAAGGACAAGCTTCCTTTGTTGATACTGGGCAAGGCGAAGTCTCGGTGCTTCCGCAATGCAGCGATACCTAAAGACTGCATATATGAAAACAATGAACTGCTTGGATGAGTGCATTGGCTCTTGAGCATGTGTGCCTGCTGAGCCGAAAGTTCAAGGCAAAGCATTGCCATGTACTTTTCGTTGTTGACAACTGCCCAAGCCATGGGAAGATTGACAATCTCAGAATGATCACTTTGGAGTTTCTGCCAGCAAATACAGAACTTGCCGCAAAAAGAAATCGCGCTGGTTCGCCGCCCCTAGTGCCATGCTCTCCAGCTGGCTCAAAAAACGTAGCATACAAATATCATCCGCACTGCCCTCAACAAAGTTGCGGACGATGTTCACGGAATCGATAACTGCCGCGAAAGCGGGCGTGGTGGTGCTTGACTCCAAAAATTTGGACTTGCTGGATATTCCGGACTTCAAAAATGCACCATCAGGGTTCCCATTGAGTTCATGCATTTTCGCACCCAATTTTTCGGACAAATTGAGACCCCAAAGTTCGATTTTGCGGACTAAATCGCTCTTTCCTAGCCGCGCTACCCAATCTTGGAGGCCGCCATGTTGGATTTTGCACTGGCTTGAATTCCAGTGACTCGCTGTATAGCCTCCAAGATTAGAACACGCGCTATCAATAGAGAGCTCGCGCAATCCTCCAGTCTCGGAGGCCATGCCATCGTTGTAACCATTTATTGTGGGATTTTTTTTTTTTTAATTCGACAGCAATTATATGGACACTTCAAGCGGATTTTCGCCGTCGGCGTCGCCACCCTGAGGATCCATACAAAGTCCAAGGGCGATAAAATCATCGCCGCGCGCCCGCCGTATGTGCGAGTGACAGCGCGCGGGGGACGCGCGCTTTCATGGAGAGCGAACGCACGGCGGAGGCGACTTCCTCCCTCGTGCGAAAGGCCGTGGGGTGGGGGTGGGGGGGGGGGGGGGGGGGGGCGACTTCTACTCTTCTAACAACTGCGTACTTAGCGCCAGAGCGGTTTCTCGCGCGCAGCGTATCTTGAAAGCGATCTCCAGACGGCTCTGACGTTTCGTATGGGCTGTGCTCTCACCGCTCGCAGCGATAGACCGCACGAACCTTCGCTCGCTGTGGGCTGCGGCGGCCGCGCTCGCTCGTGCGCGCTGACACCACGCGTGTTATTTCAGTGAGTTTTTTTTTTCTCTCAAGTTTCGGTTGCTATTTTGAACGTGGCGTGTACACCGAGCAGGTGTCTCGGAGACCCATGTCTCAGTGATCGGCGCTACCTCCTGTACCTTCGCGAGAGCTAAGCGGTGCGAAGCTCGTTTCTTGGATCTCCATGGCGAACTCCGTTGGCAGAGATCGCCAACGCGGTGGCGTTCGTGTCGACTGTACACGGAGACGACGTCATTGCTGCGCAAATCCAAGCAAGTCGATCCTCTCCAAGCGTAGTATGAGGCAGGGCATTATTAAAGATTTTTTTTAAAGCCGCACTAATGACTTTTTTTTTTTCGGCCGAACGAGTTTTCTGGACTATTTTTCAGTGCCCACGAGCTCGGAAAATCGGTTGGCGACTGTATGGAGCGCCCTAACCTAACCGCCGCACGTTGCTACTAGCCGGAAACTTCGAATTATCCGAATAGAGCCGCGCGGGCCATTCACATTATCCGGTAGAATTTGCATTGAGAATGACGGGACCGCTCAAATTCTTCGAATTAACCGAAATTTCGAATTAACCGAGTTCGAATTATCGAGGTTTTACTGTACAACCGTGATTTTGCAGCCTATGAATCAGGGCATTATTGAGACCACATGAAAGCTATGCTGTTGCCAACGGGTTTTTCGGGCTACAAAAATTTGGACTTGTTGGATATTTCAGTCTTCATAAATGCACCATCAGGGTTTCTATAAAGATTGATGAGGCATTGTGTATTTTATTGCATACAGTGCACACACTTCCAAAATCGTCCTGCAAAAAGTGCTTATCGAAGTGACTGTCGGCCAGTGTGAAGTGCTGAAGCCTACCGATTGCTCTGGTTTCATGTCTCTTGGCGAGGTAGGCGTCGTGTTGTTCGCTTCCAAAGCTGACTCACTGCCCTTGTTTGTGCGCAAGTACAGTGCAGTCCACTTATAACAATATCAAGAACGAAAAATCCGATTGTTATAACCGATCATCACTACCGTATTTATTCGAATCTAGGCCGATAGTTTTTTTCAAATAATCACACACGAAACTCTAGGGTCGGCTTAGATTCGAGGATTTTAAAAAACGCGCCAGTTTTTAACTGAAACTGATAAATATGGTGCATTGTTAGCGCCATCTAGAAAAGTCAGTATCGCAGCCGCTACTAGGCGCGCCAGTAGCCAGCTGAAGTACACGAGCGACGTCGCCATTTTGACCTGCGTCGTATCGGTAGTATCGGTATGGTGCAGCATCGGCGCGCGGTGTGGCGTTATCGTAATGGCACCAAATGGGCGATGCCACTATAGTGCCGCTTTCTAAACGAATACTGTATTTACTCGAATCTAACGCGCACTTTCAACACGACCCTAAATCTGCGTCGGCATTTCAAAATGGCCGCCTCGCACGCGCGTCGTGCCTAGCTACCGTAGCATGCGGAAGCTTCCTCCGTGTGCTGCAGTACACGTGCTTAGGCAATAGTCTACCGTCTGTCTTCACGTTCTCAGCGTCTGCTCTATCAGCATGAAGTACCGAGTTCATCATGATGCCGCATTTAAAAGGAAAGTGATCATCTGTGCGGAGACGGACGGAAATCGGGCCGCATCACGGGCGTTCGGAGAATCCGAAACTTGCGAGCGGGACTGGCGCAAACAGAAGGAGAGGATTTTCGCCAGCAAAGCAATGCGGAACGGTTTCAGTGGACCGAAGCAGGACGTAATCTGCGACGATCCACTCCGGCGATACGATCAGGCTTGGCCCTATCTTGAAAGCAATCTGCGACTGGTAAAGTCCGCCGCGCGCCGTGTTTTCGCCGCGTTGAAGCGAGAGGCATGCTAGCACGAAGGCGCGCTTCGTCTCCAGCGTTTTGACAGTTCGTTTCCGCGGTCAACGAGCGAGGTGTGTTCATGTTTGCTTGAGCGCGCGTGACATAGCGGTCTACTAATTTGCTACCGCATTCGATGCATCGCCTTTCGGGCGAAACTGCGACTTTTTTTATTCATCGCAACATCAGTGCATCGGGAGGAAATCTATTTTTCCAAATTTTTCCTCGCGGAAAACTGGTGCGCGTTACAATCGAGGAAGCGTGAGAATCGAGTAAATGCGGTAGTTGTGCTAGCCGTAGAGGCATCGTCAAACGTTCAAACCGGGCGGAACTTCGGCATCGGTCTGTCGTTGGAGGGGGCCACGGGAGATGGTTTTTGCGTGCGCCGCAACGTGCGCTCCTTCCAAAAATGCAGCATCTCTAATGCGCTGGATGGTACTGAATATAGCGCACTGTTTGAAGATGTCAGCAGTAAGGAAGATAGCGACGAGGCTAGCAGCGATGGTGACATAGAATGAGCTCGGCATGTTCAAATTTAATAAATGGTGTTTCATTTTGCGAATGCTGTCCTCGCTTTTTCGTTCGGCCTACATTCGAGGTAAGTTTTTTTTTTTCGGACTTCGAACTTTTGGGGGGTCGGCTTAGAATCGGAGTCGGCCTAGATTCGAGTAAATACGGTATATCTGGAACTACCGAACATACCTTCGAAGCTCCGAAACCACATTTGCCGTTGTACAAAGTAGGCACTGAAAAATAAAACGCTTATTTATACTTCTAAACAGCGTGTCAAGTGTTAGGTGTGCTGAAATAGTCGGAAATCTCCACTTGCTTTTGTAGGAGTGTCGGGTTCACAACCGCGTTGTGCATCACATCCAGCTGCTGTGTGAACACTAGCGGCAATAATTTAGCTTGCACTGAGCGATTCGATCGGGGTCGGTGTCAAAGACGGGCCATGTCAAGCTTGTCGTCACTGCTGCTGTCATTGCCTCTGTCGCACGCCGCCGCCGTCGGTCATGACAACGATTACCCCATCGGATATTGCTTTGGAAAGCGAGGCAGCACTATCTGTACTTGGAAACTCCTCCATTGAAGCACCACCTGTTTCATCGTCAGTATCGACGCACTCTCAGAGCTCGGTAATGTCAGCGGCTTCCACCTCCACCGTGTTGGTTTCACTATCATGCGGGTTTTCGCCCTGGCACACAGTGTCCGCCTTTTCTGTTGATTGGCATGGCCCTTGGTTGCAGCCGTCATGATCGCGGCACTCCTGCGCGGGCTCGTACTTCTTTGAGTCTTGCAAAATTTGCAGCTTCGTCTCAAGCTACACAGCTTTGTGCTTTATCGGCACCATCTTCTACTAGCTGGGTTGTCCGCTGCTTTGGGGCTGCTTTCACGCTCGCTGAGAGAGTGTAGAAAGGGCGAGTGCCACTTCATTATTGCTTTTTTTTTCCCTCTAGCTCTTCACACATGGAGCATAGTTCCATAGCATAGTGGAGCATGATCGCGGGCGACGGTGCAAGGCAGCTGGCGCCAAGTTATGGTGTGCTGCACCAACTCGCGATGCTCTCCTGGGCTTTCGCAGTCAGCACACAGGTGGTACGCGCTGCGTGGTTATGGTGGCAGATACGAACTTGCGTAGGCTAACTTTTCATCCCGTCTCAGCATCGTTTGTTTAAGGAGAACTTAGCAACGCAAATGTCATAATTATTCTGCATGGTAAACGGTGCCAAAAGGCAAAATTTTGATCGCTATATCCGGTATGCGGTAAATAAGATATTGTTGCGATGCAGAAGAACAGGACAAGTAGACAAGAGACGATGACGAAGTTGTTGCTGCTAGCGCTTCTGCTGCCATGTTCTAGTGTCAGCTGGTGCCCTCAGCATTTGCCTTGCATAAACATTTGTGCTTGTTACCGCGTCACAACATTTTGGTGGTGGTGCAGGATACCAACACGGAGCTCCGCCGCATGAGCCCTGACACGATGACCGACGGCCAAAGCGCCACAATGACCGACCGTCCACCTCAGGTGCAGCAGACTCCGTCATGTTGTCCTAGCCGCGAGAACCATTGACCTTCAGTGGCACCGATGGTATGGACGTTGAAGACTATATTTCCTGGTATGAGCATGTAAGTGAAAATAATCGGTGGGACGCAACGCTAATGCTAGCGAATGTGATGTTCTACCTCCGAGACAGTGCTAGCATGGTACGAGACCCACGAACACGACATAACAAGCTCGGATGTCTGCAAGGAGAAGCTTCTAGAACTCTTTGGAAAGCCCTTTGGCAGTCAGCTGGCAGCGAAGAAGGAGCTGTCGACCCGTGCTCAAACGTCGACGGAATCTTACGTGGCGTATATTCAAGATGTCCTCGCACGCTGCCGTAAAGTTCACAAACATGGAGACGGAAAAGATTGGCCACATCTTGAAGGGAATAGCAGATGACACATTCAACCTGCGTATCTGCGAGAACTATGACTCGGTGGACACGATCATCAAAGAGTCCTGCAATTTTGAACTGATGAAGAGTCACCGCATTGCGCAGCAGTTCAACAGGTTACCAAATACAGCTTCGATGTCTTCGTGTGAGGACCAGCCACTTGGACCTCATCTGCCTGGACAAGGAAATTTGACGTAGTTAATTCATCGCAAGCTCGAAGCCATGTCTCCAGCCGGTGCTCGTCAGCATTGCCAAGACAATGCTTGTTCTGTCTCGCTTATATAGGCTGTTGTCAGACAAGAGATGGCAAATTTCGGCCTCCCGTCTCTCTGCCCAATTCGGGATGCCACTGTCAGTCAGGACCGGCCCTACCCAACCACTGCGTCCCAGTTTTCAGCGTTTCCAACTCGCTGTCGTAACCCGGCTGACTGGAGAACGCCGGACGATAGGCCAATTTGTTGCTCGCGTGTTGGACATATCGCTCGTCATTGCCACAGTCGTTGTCATCGCCCCCTAGGTAGAGCTTCCCGTTCAACCGTCCGGGTTAAGGTTCTCGCCGTTTCTCTGTGCATCCTCCGGCTACGAATACTGACAACGTACCGCTGACCTACCGTACAAGCAGGTCACCATCGCTCCTAAGTGATTGGTCTCGTTCACTGCAGTCCTGCTGCTCTTCTTGCCCTGCGTTCGTGCCACCGGAAAACTAGTCGGTGCAGCTCTTGGAGGAGACGCTGCATCAATGGCCCGGCCTGGAAAACCTCTGATAACTTTGCTTACCCGTGGAAGTACAGTGTAGACCGCTTATAACGTAAGTCGCCGGAGTCGCGAATATCCGCATTATAAGCGGTGCCGCACTATAACCAAAGCAACAATTATCAAGGCCCGCACATATGCAAACCATGTGCACCGAGCCGCCACGTGTATGCGACAGTCGAGGAATGTGGCTAGAACGTTTGCATTCAATTTAATCGAATCTCGTTAATTCGAACCAAATCACGCGGCGGCGCCTCCGACCGGCATTGCGCCGGCACCGCCATAGAGTAAAAGCTTAGGAGAAACCCCTCAATGTCAGCGCGCGAACAAAAAGAAAAGAAAGAAATAAAAACGCGGCGGAAATTTCACCCTCTCTCAAATGGTAAGGTCGCTGATTCTGCGTTGCGCCGGTGTGTACGTATGTGTGTACGTGCCGACGTCTCAGCCACGCTACCGTAGCCACGCGTAGAAAATGGCAGTGAACCCTTCATTCTCCTTTATGCTTTCTCTACTTTCTAGTCATGTGCTGACCTTCCACGCTGTGGCTACGGCACAGAGGGAAGCAGCGGCGCTGTCCCAGGCCGGCCAACGCCCGCTTCCCGATAACGGCAGAAAACGAAACTTCGGGGAGCTGCCGCCGGACCGGCTGTAGCGGCGGGGGCGTGCACTGTGACAGTCAAAAGTGAGGGAGGTACGAGGGAGGGCAAGGGGAGCCGCCGAAGCAGCGGAGTTGCCGAGGCGAAATCCGCTTCCCTGCCGCTCTCCTCCCTCACATTCCACGGTCTCTGCGTGCGCCCTTCTCCGTGCCGTGCCGGCGCCACCCGCTCCCTGAAGTTTCGTTTACTGCCGTTATCGTGAACCGAGCTTTGGCCGGCCTTGGCAGTTTCGTGGCCCTCGCTCGCTATGCGCGCCGTGGTATTTCACGACTCGCACACAAGATTCTGGTTTCAGCCTCACTGGCTGTTCGTTCGCACCACGTGCCCTTCTCCTCCACTTCGTCTCTCTTTCTTCCTCGAGCACTCCTTGGGGCGCCCGTTTGAGGGGAGCGTTCACTGTCTCCGCTGGCTTCCATACTCCCAGGTAACCGGTATTTCGTTTCCCGCAACTGCACTATAAGCGATACGTGTATACGTAGAGTGCTATGGGAAAATTAACAGGAGTCTGAAAAGACCGCACTATATCCGGTCCTGCACTATAAACGGTTATGTTATAAGTGGTCTATACTGTAGTATATTAGATGTCGAGGTGGATGGAGTCCCTGTCTAGTCTCTCGTCAACACAAGTGCGCAAATGTTTGTAATGAGTGCCGCCCTTCGCAAAAGACTTGGAAAGGTCCTCATGCCTGCCGTACCGTGCACAGTACACGTTGCCGACGGCAGTACATACGCCACCGGTTGTCGGCATGTGTACAGCACGAGTAACGATTGTCGGCCACCAAACCACCGTCTTATTTATTGTGTTAGAGCGCTGTCCGCATGACCTGATTTTGGGGCTGGACTTTCTTTCAAACCATTCTGCCCTAATACAGTCGACGTCCGATTTCCCGGACCCTCAAGGGACCGCGAAAACGTCCGGAAAATCGGGCAGTCCGGAAAAACGAATGCACTTGAAAACGCACCTTTTTGGTAGGTATTTTTCGCTGACGGAGAGGGTCACGGCCGGAGTACAAGATTCTCATTGCTATTCAGCCAATGCATCGTTTAGGTGGCTCTGAAAAGAGCCGTTTTTAAAAAAAAAAAAAGAAAAAAAAATACGACGTGGCCGGCGCTACCTCATAGGTCAGCACTTGGGCGCAAAGAAGTCGCTTATTTTCTTTTGCACGGTCCGCTTGCCCGCGATCATATCTGCCTCAACGTCATGTTGCCGCTGTACACCGATGACAGTGTCATCAGTGCTCGCGTCAACTCCGAGCTCGTTGGCTGTGTAGAAGCTGGCTCTTCGTTCCCGGTGTCGGAGTCGTCTGAATCCTCCGTAACTTGACGAATGATTTCGTCATCGGTCAACTCCGCACATAGCTCGAGGTCTTTGTCAGCGTCGGCGAAGCCCTCAAAGGTTATCCCGGCTGGAATCGACACGCCGGCAGCGCGCAGATCGTCGAAGGCAACGTCCGCGGATGGCAGTTCGTCACTTTGTCAGTTCGTCCACGGAGGGCACTTCGCGGATGGCAGTTCGTTCAAAGGCGCGGACGAAGACGAAGGAGCAGTCAGTGCCATCGCTGTAAACGGCGAATCCGCTCGACGAAAATTGCAGCACGAAACAGCTAGGAACTCGGTGGATGCTGAAGGTCGGGAAACGTGATCACTGAAGATAGCGTGCAGCAGCAAATGATCAACCGCAGACACGACCGCAGAGCTGGCAGAGCTACAAAACAACACTGCGAACGAACACAGTGAGGTTTGGCTTGGCTAAGCTACGGCTGGCAACGGATTGACACGTGCGGTTTCGAGGTTACGGCAGCCGCGGCGCGGTGCGGCGGTGCTGCTGGCCACACCTGCGATGCGAGTATGGTGGGTTCGAGGATAAGAAAACAACCAAAATGGCGGCGTCGGTGGTGACTTTGGGTCGGCGGTTAACAGTAAAAAGTCCGGGAAATCGGATGGCGAAGGCTATCAGCGTCCGGAATTTCGGACTTTTTAATTAATACATTGACTCTATGGGGAACTTGACGGTGCCACAGATGAGTCCGGGAAATCAGGCATGTCCGGAATTTCGGGCGTCCGGGAAATCGGACGTCGACTGTAGACTGTGCTACCGGTGTCGTGCAGTTGGGACTTTCCTTCTGACAGCAACTTTGTTTTTTATGCACATCCTACGTCACTGTGTGCTGCCGAATTCACCCGGTTGCCGCCTCAAGCACCTACTACTGTACTTTTTGACGCTCGACCACATGTTCCTGAAAGCGACTACATCGTCTCTTCACTTGTCGACGTTATTCGGCAGCATGGCATCGCACTCCCAAGTACCGTTGTCGAAATTGTGAATAATTGTACTTGGCTTGTGAATAATTTTGAAAAATCCTACTGTACGGTTTTTTGGACTGCTCGATTTTTCGGACTATTTTTCAGTCCCCGCGAAGTCCGGAAAATCGGTCGGCTACTGTATCGGTATAAGTGGGTGGCACTGTGTATGTTTGCGCACAAACAATTTCAGCCTCTCCACTCGCACCACGGCAGATAGACTTCGGTCCCACGACACACACAACTGCTAAACCTGCACTCGTAATGCACGTGTAGACATAGCTGTTCTTAGTAATCATGTGTTCAACTTGGTGAACAAACTACTACGAATGCCAAACAAGAGGGAAATTGTCATTATTAAATTTAAGTCTTCTTACCCAGTGTGTCACAGTGTTCTGGGTGATTGGTCAGGAATGGGCACATGCCCAGCAGCATAAGTTGTCTATATATGTCCATAAGTGTATCCAGCGAGGAAATGATGAATGCCTAAGAGCCAAACAAAGCTTTGCTTTAAAATTTAGCTGTCAATCGCCCTTTAAGGGAGTTGCATCAAGAGTTTGCTCAGTTAAAAGCAGAAATAGCAAATGGGAACGGAAAGCAATCAGGATTGCAGTTTGTTAAAAGTTGAGAGAGAGATAAGAATGATAAAATATAAAATAACCCAATATAAATGTAGAAAAGATGTGTGGTAAAATTCAGCTAAAGATATTAAAATAATTAGTGAAATTATTAATATATTGCAATATGCAGCTTGCAAGAAAAATAATTTTGTAGAGGAATCATGTAACTTTTTTTTTTTCTTTCCATTCCAAGCAAGCTGAATGCTACTTTAATCCTTTGACTGCGTGGTTTCTTTCGTCTGCTTCAGTGGACATTTTGTGCAGCATATAAACTGTCTCTTCACCATCGTTTTCTTCCGAAACCGAATTCATCAACAGCTTACAAATCCCTTCGTTTGTCAAAGTGCAGATGCCACACTGGTTTGCCATGGCTTTCCTGCTGATTGGCGACAGAGCACTGAGACATTTGCTCCACCGGCTATTACAAATTTAACTTACAAGTTTTGGGCTTTTTACGGCGTCTATATAGATGGGTACAACAGGTACACGATGTCCATTTTTGCGCAAGTTGTTTCTTCAGAGTCAGGGAATGCACTAAAGACAAAACAAGTATACTCGCGAGTGGCAGTCAAAAGATTAAAGGAAACTAAATATTGTTCTTTCAAAAGTAAGTCTATTTTTCTTCATTTTATGGTAAGATGCTGGTTAGAGAAAGATTTCAGTTTTTTTTTTTTTTCATTTTTTAATATTGGGTCATCGTGGCAGTTTGCCAAACTTGCCAAGTATAGTTTTTCATTAATTTAGAACACTGGTAAAAAAGTTAGCTAGGCCCAGGCAGAAGTCGCGGCACAGAAGGCTTCTTGCGTCGTACCAAGCATCATCTCAAGTAATTTACGGCTCAGCTTATTTTCTCGATAAGTCTAGCTTGGAGCAGAAGAAACTGCTGGCAAGCAAGCCTTATGTAGGAGGGACGACCTTTTGAGCAGTGCAGGTGAAAAGAAAGCACCCTGTAGCAGCCGAGGCCAATCGAACATGGGGCAGATCAGGTGTTGCCTTAGTGATCACCTCGAAGAGCATGCCAACGGTGTCAAAGTATGGCAGCAACTGCACTGTTGGTCATGCAGATGCAGGCCAAAAGGCCATCGACAAAAGGCATGCCGATCATCAAGGCCTTCGCAATTATCAAAGCCTCCTGTGTCAACACGACATCCAGTCAACTAAATGACAAAGAGATTGCATATCTTCATCATTCACATAGCTGACAGTTTCTGATGCAATCATGTTTTGAGCCAGTTTTTCTATCGTGTTATGCAGAAGAGGCCGAGGGCTTCAGCCACGAGTGGCAGCAGCGGGCGCAGTGCATGAGCCGGCCGCACTCCATGTATGCCGCCCTGCCCAGCCGCGCCCTACCAGCCCTTCCCCCCGCCAGGTGAGCGCAACTTGGCGATACACTGTGAATTATTTATTTAGTCCCAGCACCATTCGAGAGTGGAAGCTGGTGATTCTTCATTCTTGGGCAGATGTCTAGACACACTGTTTCTGCCAACATGCATCTATTCCAGCTTGCACCAGTTCACATGGAAGGTTAGCATGATCACTTACAGCTTTTCGATTCCAGTATGCACGCACCACAAAGACCAAGCCTTGAAATGTGACAACCTTTGCAGATTAACCCTTTGAGAGTCAAATTTTTTTTGCCTAATGCAACCCCCCAGGGTTGATTTTTTTTATTGCTGATTTAAATTCTTTGAAAGAACCTGTTTCGAAAAAATATGGTCGTAATTTTTTTAAAGTGACAGTAAAGTGAGGAAAAAATCATTTGTGTTGTAAAATACACAATGTCTAATCGTGAATAAGAAGATAAGCGCACTGAAAAATGGTTGTGTGCACGTCCAGAAACCGAAACAAGTGAGGAGCCTTCGTCTTATCGCCAACAAGGGGCTATAGAGCTTTTGTGGTCTCCAAAAGAGGAACTGCAAAAACGGCAGCATCGTTTGTGTATATACGCGGCTGCCTCAGAACAGGTGTAATCGCGCCGCGGTGGGCGATAAGCGGTCACCCTTTGAGAGATTTGAAAACAGATAGCCATCAGTTTAGTGCGTGCAACAAGTGGGATCCGCCACAGGAGAAAACCGTAACTTGCCGCCGGTGTGGTGCGCGCGCGCCTGGATGCGCAAGTGAGAGCTGACGCACCGTTGCCATAAAAAAACAAAAACGGAGAGGCATTGGGGCAAGTAAAAAATTCCACATGTTCCCGTCAAGTGGCAGCATATACCAAGCGAAAGAAATAAGTGAAAGAATCGCGCACTTCGCCGCCGCACGCACGCGCCTGCGCCCGGATACGCGAGCGATAGCCGACGCGCCGTTGCATAAGAAGAGAAAAACGGCGAGGCATTGGCGCAAGTAAAAAATTCCACGCATTTCCGTCGAGTGGCAGCACATGCCAAGCGAAAGAAATGATCGAAAGAAGAGCGCACTTGCCGCCGCCGCAGGCATGCGCGCGCCAGGACTCGCGAGCGATAGCTGACGCGCCGTTGCCATAAAAAAAAAAGGCAGTGGCGCAAGTAAAAAATTCCACGTGTTCCCGTCAAATGGCAGCACATACCAAGCGAAAGAAATAAGTGAAAGAATCGCACACTTCGCCGCCGCACGCACGCGCCTGCGCCCGGGTACGCGAGCGATAGCCGACGCGACGTTGCAAAAAAAGAAAAACGGCGAGGCATTGGCGCAAGTAAAAAAAACCACGCATTTCCGTCGAGTGGCAGCACATGCCAAGCGAAAGAAATGATCGAAAGAGGCGCGCTTTTTAAATGTACAAGCGTTACCGTACATGTACGCCATTGACCATTTTGAGGGTGTTCGAGGAGGTCGTACTTGTACGGTATTGACCCTGAAAGGGTTAAGGCTTGCTCAGCACTTCATGTGGCTTCTATCGTGTGGTGTCTACAGGCTTTCACCAAAAAGCGTAATAACCCTCCCCAGTGTGCCTTGGTAGCACAGACAAGTGACAAATCAGTTAGGTTAAAGGCAGCACCCATGAGGCTCTGTTTCAGGTAAGGCTGGCAGGAAAGGTCACTAACGAGCTCCTGTCCTTTTGTGATGGACTTTGTGGTCAACATACCATAAAAACCTGTGAGGGGTAGTTTTAGGTTTGCGAAATGCTAGGAAAAGCTTGGTCCATGTACAGTGGAACCCCAATTATAAGACTTTCAGGGGACCACGCAAAACTGTTGTATTGACACGTGTACTTGTTTATCTTTCACCGGTGACCGCTTTTCACCGGCTAACAAATGTTAAACATTATCGCTCGGCGCAGGACGCATGTATCGGAAGATTTTCTAACGCTATCGATGCTTCTATTCGTCGTCTGTTGTCACCGACGCTTATGTAATCTGATTGTATGAGCGACATGAATTGTCTAGCACAGGGGTTCTCAGGTACGTTCATCCCAGGGAACCCTGCTAAGCTCCATAAAGTGCCAAGGAACCCCCCCCCCCCCCCCGATTTAACCGAATTATCGAGGGTATCAAGAAAACAAACAAATGCTGCACTACGTCAACATGCTTTTATTTACTCAATGAATCGTCAAATCTTGTTTCTATTTAGCACAAGACCAGTGCGGAAGCTGAAATTCTCTTCATCTCATGACTGATTAGCGCTAGCAGCGGCGAAGGCCTCGCGACATCCTTCGCGGTGCGCGTTTTCATCTGAGACGCGCTTTGCACCAACGGGCGCACATCCCGATTATTTTTTCACACTCAGCTGCTCGCCAACAAATTGTCCGTCCATCGCGATGTAGCCGGTGCTTTTTATCTTTGACAGCTTTGCTCTGAGTAAAAGCGAAACTACTGCTTGCCGCAACCGCTGTCGACGAAACCGCGGCCGCTATCGACGCGATCATGGGCGGCGATCTTGCAGTTCAGAAGGCAGGCGGCTGACGCACGCACCAAGTCAAAACGAAACTACCTTTCGCTGCAAGAAGTGCGGACGAAACTGCGGTCGCTATCGACGCTGCCATGGGAGGCGACTACGCAGTTGTGAAGCCAGGCAGCCGACGCGCGCATCGAGTGAAAACGAAACTACTATTTGCCGCAACCGCTGCGGACGAAACTGCGGTGGTTATCGACGCTATCAGAGATAGCGACTACGCACTTACGGAGGCACACGGCTAGCCGCCAACGCGGTGTTACGTGCGGCGATAAACGCAAGAATAAAGGCTTTAAAGGCACAATTAGGCACGAAGCGCTTCAGCGTTGCTGTCACTCACGTGCCGCGTACGATTGCCGCTGAGGACCACGGCGATGCGGACTGCGCCGCTTCGTTTCGGTTGGACGCTACGCCGTTCTTGCTCTACTGCGGCGCGCATTTGCGGTGCTCCGCGTTTTTTTTTTTTTTTTTTTTCCCTTCAACGTATAGGTCAGTGCGCACGCTATCGGCACCTACCTTATCTACAAATAGGACAAAGGCGCATGGTGGTAAGTTACGGCCTCCGAGATTCAAGTGCGGAAGCTTAAGCGCGCTGCCCGTTCTCAGAGGTTGGGTGGCTACAAGCTGCTTGCGTATTTATTGCGCAGTTCGCGCGTTGCTGTTACGCACTGTGATGTGCTTTTTGACACTCGGGCATGGGTAATGGAGGTTCTTTGGATCGAGCGCACCTCATGTTTGCCGTTTTAGACACTTGTTGGGAGCGGGACCAGGGAAAATTTATCAGTGGCTCGCGGAACCCCGAGCAGGGGCCTGCGGAACCCGTAGGTTCCGCGGAATCCACTTTGAGAACCCATGGTCTAGCACTTCCTGGAAGACATGCGGGCACCAGGGAATAATGTGGAACATTCAATGACTCATGTATAAACGCCGACGCATTTTGCCGCTGATCAGATTTCGACGATCACCGACTGTTGCCGCTATCATTGTGCTTTGAGTGCAACTTACTTTTGTGTGGGCACAGGTTCGACCAGTAAAGTCTGTTTCGTCATTCACAGTTTTGCAACTGTTTTCTTCACCATCACTACTACCTGACAGTATAATCCGGGCGTCGTATAATCGAAAAACTAAGAATATAGGCAGGGTGACGCTCAGTCTTGCCCAAAAAATGGGTACAGACCGCCTGAATAAGCCCGCGGCACGAACCTGCACTGCTCCAAGGAAGGTAGATTAAACTGCAAAGAAATTACCGTACCATATTTATTCGAATCTAGGCCGATAGTTATTTTTCAAATAATCATATACGAAACTATAGGGTCAGCTTACATTTGAGGATTTTTAAAAACGCGCCAGTTTTTAACTGGAACTGATAAATATAGTGCATAGTGAGCGCCATCTAGAAAATGTCAGTATCGCAGCCGCTACTAGCTGCACCAGTAGCCAACTGAAGTACACGAGCGACGTCACCATTTTGACCTGTGTCGTATTGGTGTAGTGTAGTATCGGTGCTCGGCGTGGCGTTTTCATAATGGCACCAAACAGGCGATGCCAATATAGTGCCGCTTTGTAACGAATAGTTGTGCTAGCCGTAGAGGCATCGTCAAATGTTCAAGCCAGGCAGCACTTCGGCATCGATAAGAAAAACGTCCATCGTTGGAGGGGGCCACGGGAGATGCTTTTTGCGTGCACCGCAACGAGGATGGCAAACCTTGATTGTGCGCTCCTTCAAAAAGGGCAGCATCTCTAATGCGCTGGATGGTACTGAAAATAGTTGAAGACGACAACGACAAGGAAGATAGCGACGAGGCTAGCACCGATGGTGACGTAGAATGAGCTCGGCATGTTCTTATTTAATAAATGCTGTTTCCTTTTGTGAATGCTGTCCTCGCTTTTTTGTTCGGCCTATATTCGAGGTAAGTTTTTTTTTTTTTTCTGGCTTCGGACTTTTGGGGGGTCAGCTTAGAATCGGAGTTGGCTTAGATTCGAGTAAATATAGTACTTATTGATTGTAACACGCGTAGTTTTCATGATTTTCGGTGCTTGAACTCAACCCTCGCGTCGCAGTCGAATAACAGCAAAATTGGCCATTTTAAAACAAATGCTCTAAATCCTGCGATTTCTAGCACTACGTTGGCAACCTGTAACTTTGTCTCGATCCAATCCATATTCAAGTTGACCAAATTCGGAACTTCTTTTTGATTGGAATCGACGCTGTTTTCGCTGTGCTTGTGCCTGGTTACGATGCCACAATACCCTACGGCCTTTTGCGTTTCGACTTCATACATTTGCGACGTTATGGCGACGCAGCGCATTCAGTATGACGGCCACTTTGAGAAACGGGCAATTTTGATGGTCGAGGAGCTGGGAAAGTCTGCTGTGGCTCGGGTGTATTGACGTCAACGTGTCGACGATTTGCGGATGGCAGGACCAGCGGCAGGCCCTCGTTAAGTGCGAGGCCAGTTGGATAGGCTCTGTGGAACCTGAAGTGGCCTGATACTGACCCCGAATGAAATGTTTACGCGGTCTTTTAAGAAGTACATAACCTCAAACAAACTCGACGGCACGGAAGATGACTTGATTCTCGGGCGATCACTTCTTGAGATAGCTTCGGTTTCGCGAGTCTTTGCTCGTTTCGGCACCGAACCCCTCGAAGTATACGGCGGACAGCGCTCTTGGCACCGATAGCGTACTTAAGACAGCGCCAGAAACACTTGGTGGGGACGCTTTCAGTGTTGAGTCACGTAAAATTTAGCTTAAGTGAAACTATCTACGAAAGTGACCGCCCGAGAATACCGCCCAAGGAAAGCTCCGTCTCCTCTTCAGACGACGGTGATAAGTGGAGAGACAAGTTTCTTAATTGCGATTCCTTGAACAAAGGTGCCATTTCTTTTTCCGTTCATCTCGCATTACATTCGCGGTTTTATTTTTGTTTCGTGTGACTGGAAAGTTGCCCCTCGCGTTACATTCGGGTGAATACGCTACTGCACACTCCTCCGTTTTCAGCCAGCTGCAGTGTGCTCACTGCGCCAGCCTGCGTCTGCTTAGGGCACCCTTTGGAGACAAGTGGTTCATTTGACTTTACATGAATGATCGTGGTGAGGGAAGATGGTTGTGGGTGGTTTAAAAAGGTCGTGCAGAGATGTGTGATTGTATAGCTTATGGAAGAGTAAAAGGAGCAATTTCACGATGGTTTGATAAAACTTCTCTACGGCAAATAATCTGAAAAGATGAAATGGACAGCATGATTTTGAAGTGATTCAATGTCATTTATGCTTGGTCAGGACCCCAGATAGCAGAAGCATATTCAATTTTAGGATGAGTAAGTGTAATGTACGCAGGTTTACGTAAGTGCTTTAGGTTTCACTTAAGCGTATCGAGTCAGCGGTTAACTCAAGATTATGTTAACTCTTTCCTAACCACTAGAAATGTGCTCGTTTTCTGTGCTTTTATGTTTTAAGATGTTATTTAAAGTCGTATTAGTTTAGACATATACTGCGATATATTAAATTGTATCCTCGTCATAAAATAACTCTACCTAGTGCTTCTTTCCCATATGCAAAGAGTTGATTGTTAAAGGGGGGCTTACCCTGGAGCGACTGTGCAGCAATACTCTATGCAGTTGGATCACATGACTGCATTGTTCTCTGGCACTTTGTGGTAGCGCATGCACGGTGTGCAAATGCTCATAACCAGAATTTATTTTGCAAGGCCCTTAGATAAAGCCACAGAATGATAAGTGTTGAGGCACGGAAGGTGCTGTGTGCACATTAGCAGTAAGAAGGCAAAGAATGCAATGAAGCCAAAAATTAGTCAGTGGAACAAGAATGTGGAAAGCAAAAGATTTCTTTGTCATGAAGTCCTTGTTTATAAACATGCTCCTGCAGTCCCAGATATTTTTAAAACTAAATTTGGGTTTCTTTTGTGCTTGGGGACACTTGCCCTTGATAAAATTGCACCTAGATCACATTGTCTCGCTAAAAGCATTAGGGGGGAGACGTGTGCTGCTCAACTGACTGACTTCTGTGATGTAACACCTGCTCAACACTTTACATATGTCTTGGGCAAACGTGATGAACGTTTGTTGCAACATTATGGGCTGTCCTAATTGTTGCTGCTGCTGTTATGTGCAGTGCCCAGCAGCCACAGCATCGGCCTAAACGGAGGGCCAAGCAGCGACCACGCCACGAGACCAGCATGTAAGGCTGCTTGCAAGGGGTGCTGTGGGCATTCACAATGGCAGTCTTCCCTTGGCTGGCACACAAGTTGTGCACCGAAAGACTAGTTCCTTCCTGTCAACCCAGAAAGCATTAATCTTCTCTCTGCATTATATATGCAGCCATTGGCATGAATAGCCAAATTGTCAGCATGCACATTACACTGGTTGTAAACTGGCACACAAGCTAATAAAGTTGTGGTCTTTTTTTTACCGTGGCATTTTCTATGTGAGCAAGCTGGAAACTGCGGATGCTCTCAGCTCACTGTAAATTAGGAAAACCATACAGAAACAGTTTGCTGTTATCTTCTGCAAGTGCATCAAAAGCAGGGTGCTGCCTTTCATCTGTGAAGTTGAAACCGCATTGAGCAGACGTAGAGTCATCAGCCAGTCGGGTGCGAAATTACCTGTGATAAGCAGGGCAACAGAGGAAGGATGCCGTTCTTGCACGATTCCATGACATGGGTTCACATTTTCTCAAACACTTGTGAGTCTTTTCACAACATTGCCCAATTAGCTGCAGGGGTGGAACAGCTGCGCCAGATTGTGCTAAGAGCAGTCCTCTGTCGCATCCTGCTCCTGAAACAGCATTTTAGTGTTAATTGTGCCTAGCCTGTGCCAAAAAAAGCGTAAGAATGACGACCTCATTCCGTTGATGCCGCCTCACTGGTAAAATCCTGGAAGTCAATAGAGTGGTCATAGCCATCTTTCCTTTATTCTCTCTTTTGTTGCATTCCGCTTCAGCATGCGTTGCAATGTACTGCCGCTGTGTGGTTATAGGCTCCGTACAGTCGAGTTTGCGGCTGCTCTGGCGCCATCTGGCGCAGCGACGCAACAGTGTTGGGAAGTGGGCGCCGCAGCTCGGCCGGCTCGATGAGTATTCTTTCCCGCGCGCTACATTTCGTCTCAGCCACGGTTGAAGCCGTTTTGCTTTGTTCACCAGCCTCCTTATTTTTTTTTATACGTCTTGCGACGGTGCAATGGCATGCGCTTCATCGGCAAGCGTCGGAGGTCAAAAAAAAAAAAAAAAAGGCAAGTGGAACCGGCGATACTGCTGTGTAAAGGGCTGTCACAACCACGAAGGCCAGCCCGGGATAAAGTTGTACAGGTTTCCTGGCAAGTCTTATGAGATCGAACGGCGAAAGAAATGGATCGCAGCTGTGAGGAGAGTAAAGTAAGTCAGCTTCTTTGATATTTGTGAGAAGGTTTTGTTCTGTAAAGCGTGCTACACATGCGCGTTTCACAGCTCGTTGTGCGACGCCAGCGGCCATGGCCAGCTGCTGAACACTTAAAAGAAATTTGTCACGACTTTGCTGATTTGACAACTGCTTGCCGTTGTCTTAGCACTCGGTATGATCAGCATAGCCCTGGCATGTGCGATGAGCAACATTTTATGCCAAGGAAGCCTATTTTGTGCTGGCGAGCACTAATTCGACAATCCTCGTTTTGGCCGCTGGCGCTTGAGAGGCGCGGTTTCACATGGTGCGATTTTTCTTGTGATATACATTTGCGATGTATCATTGTAAAAGCAAAGCGCGTATGCAAGGAAAGGAATTCGCAAGCGAAACTGTATCTTGTGAAAGGGGCCTAATGAGCCTCGATCATTGTACATGATGAAAAACGAACATTCGCGTCATGTAAATTAAGATCGCCTAGTTAATAAATCTCGTTTATCAGCGCAGCAGGTGGCTCCGACTGAGTCCCAAACGAGGATAGCATGGTCACTGCCACACGATCCAACAATCCGAATCGTTTAGCTCACTCGACATGACTGTGCTGACGACAGCCTACGAGTGAGCGTGTAGCTGCACGCGGTCCAGATCGAGCTGTATGACAATCTAAAGTAACAGTGTGACAGGGGCATCAAATGATAGGCCGCGGCGTACAACGCGCCGGAGCGAAATGAGGCATGCATTGCCAACAGAGGCGTCGATTAAAAATCGGTCAACTACAACGTTTTCAGGGTGCCAGTTTAGTGACTTCAATTTTAGTATAACACTAAGCTTTACTCACGTGAAGGATGACGTCGTATACTTGCTTTTCCTGTTGCGAACGGCACTTCGCGTGAACGTCCACGCCGTCCACTTCTTTCACACAAGCAACATGCGAAGCAGCGTAGAGCTTGTCTCCGCTGGTTAACGCTGCACCGTGAAAGTAATCGTCTATTCCTTTAATAGGCCTGAACCCCGCAAAAACTATTTGTGCCATCACAGAGGGCCACGCTTGTACTTTCACGTACACGCACGCACAAAAAAAAAAGAAGGCGGATCGCGGATATACGTGCGGCTTTCGGAGGCGTGTATACGTAGTTCCGAAATCTCGCTGTCTTCCCCCCTTCCCAGTTTCGCGCCGCCCGCCACATGAGACGCTGAGCATCGCGCCACCGCTGCTGCGCAGCAGCGCCGCCTGTTCACTGTACGGAGCCTATTAGTGCTGTTTGGTGCCGCAGTTGGGTACTCTTCATAGTAACGTGGCATGGAGCTCGCTCAAGGAGGTTGCCGGGTGAAATAGACGCCTCGGGTAATAACCGGCCGCACATTGTTTAGCATAGTCGTTGACGCGGTGCCACTTTATATAAATACCTCGTAACATGCGTACTCAACTGCTGACACATAATTCACATATTAGGGGAACTTGCAACCAAGCACGATAGGAAGAGTAGATTCCATGGTTGTAATTTAAACAGCATTCACACAAGACATATGAAAAACTTTAAATGATAAGGAGTGGTCGAACAAGTAATGTCGCTTTAAGCCAATGTTTCAACAAGAAGACTTACCTTCGTCAGGGCAGCAACTGCTTTCCTTAGCATCGTTTTATGTGCGCATAGCTCATTCACCCCCACCCTCAATGAGGGAGGAGAATAGGCCAAGATATGCTTCCTATGCAGTCCTGGTTTACCCACGGCTGCTCCAGCAGGCAGATGCATAGTGATGCTGGTGCTCACCATTTCTTTCACACGGTGACGATGGCAGAGAGTTTTAACATGTGGAAACACACTCTACGTCTAAATAAAGGATGCTTCACAGATAAGTCCAAAGTGAGTGAACGTCATGTTGAGGACGACGATCAATATTTTAAAACAATATTCTTGAAAATAAAGATACATTGATCGCGGCGAAATATGGATGCTAGATTCCAGCGCGATTCCAGACCCAATTTTCGTCGGTCTTCACGAACACATCTCGAAGCCGAGAAATGTGATGCAAAAGCGAAGTTTACCAATAGGAGCTCGAGTGGCGGCAACAGCAGAAGCTTGCAGTGATGCGCTTCAGGTTCAAAGCAATTGTGCTTGGAATATTATTGTGCTTGCCTTCGAAACATGCGCTACTGATTGTGTTTTCAACAAGCTCACGACCATGGCTTTGCATTCTGTACTCTGAAAGCTTGAATTTATCGAGGACGACTCCACAGAGCAGCGATATGTGGAACATTTTACATGATGCATCTTTTGAGTTATGGAAACTGTTGTCCTTGGAAGGTTATTACACCTAATTATTTACTGCATGAAAGGCTGCAACAAAATCCACAAGATGCTGCTTCTGGCGGCTGTACTACCTTCAAAGGCATTGGTGCACCTTACAAGCTCGAGCTACGCCTGAAACGTTCTGAATACCGCTGCTTATACACAAGCGCTCGTTGTATTTAATGCGCATATGAAGAATAAGCTGCCGGAAAAGAAAACTGAGTAGGGCGATGCAGCGCTTTTAATTTCAAAAAGTTGATGGGAAAGCAGAATCACCGCACATGACCACTCATTTGCATCGAACAGCTTCAGCCTTGAGACACCAGCTGCACATGTCTTTCGAGGTTGGTAGGGGTATTTTCTTTTCGCATCAACCTTGGTACAGTAAAAGCTCGCTAATTCGCACCTCATTAATTCGAACTTTTGTATAATTCAAACTGACTGTCGGGGTCCGGCCACGGAGCGTAGGCGTCTATAGGTAAACCAACTCATTCCGCACACGCATCAATAATTCAAACTTCGTGCTGCCATGCAGTGATAGTTCATACTGCAGCTGCAAAATCTTTCTTGGCGTAACAATAGCGTGCGCTCCAATTGGTTCTTGAACGAACCTAAAAGCGGTTGCATAAAAGAATACACCCCAAGGTCTGGAACTGACAGCCGTAATTTGCTTCACACTGGGGACACCACGTCATAAGAGGGGCAGTAGGAGTACGCAATCAGGAATTTGTTCTTTTTATTAATATATGCAGCATTCTTAATAAACTGGGCTCTCTTGCATCCACAGTTGATACATGTAAAGCTGACCTAATTGTGTTAACCAAAACCTGGCATTTCCGATCACGAATTACTTTTAACCTTCCAAAATTTTTCTTTTTACCACTGTAATCGGACCACAAGCAAGGGTGGTGGTGTATTTGTCGCTGTATGCAAGAATATCTCGTCGCAATTTATTCAAATGTCCACTAGCTTAGAGTTCACTGACCTCCAGCGGAGCAGACACCCCCCCGTCGTCCAGACCCCTTCCATGAAAAGAGGAACCTGCCATGACAAGTCAACCTGCTAACACACGGCGCTGCCTCAAACTCCTCCACCAACTATCAGTAGTGCATTATATTTCTTTTCAATTCCACACCCCTGCCCCTAACACACTCTCGCTCGTTACCTCACCCACCAGCCTTACCTTCTCTCCCCTTTAGAAGAACCCTACCTATATATACGTACTGGTGCCAAGGAGAGCATATGTCGCCTCGAAGAAAAGTCCACTTGTCGAAACGTTGGCTCCTGCTCTCACCTTGTTCTCATGTTACTCATCATCTTGAATCGCCATCTCCCGCATTCCCCTTGTTTTCCCTGGATCACTAGCTTAGAGATATTTTGGGCAATTCCTCAGTTCACGAATAAAAAAATAATTGGCGGCATCTGTTATAGCGCACCTGATTGCTCGTGCAGATTTATTGATATCTCCACGACATCACTAACTTTGTTTCGTTACGCCACCCAGCCTTGCCTTTGTTTTTGCTAGGTGATTTTAATATTCCAAACATTTTCTGGAAATTCGATCCCCCATTTCTACAGCCATTTTCAACCTTAGCCAAGAGATTCCTTGATTACTGCTCAGTCTTTTCACTTACGAAGATAATAAGAGAGCCTACAAGGACAGCTTTATGTAGCACTAACATTCTCGACCTGTTGCTGACATCTCATCCTAACCTCGTATCAGATATCGCGTACATGCCTGCTTTAAGTGATCAGAGCTTACTATCGTTTAAGATTAATCTCCGGTTTTCCAAAGCTGAAATCTAAAGCCTTTCGCAACTTCAAGAAAGCTAACTTTGATGCACATTTCTTGACACATTTTTGAAAGAGTTCGACAAGCGAGATGTTCAAACGAATTGGAACATGTTCCTCTCTAAGGTTAATGAGCTCACAAACAGATACATCCCCTTACGCACAGTCACTTCTAATCACAACGAGCCATGGTACAACACCCATATTAAACGTCTCTCAAACAAGAAGAGACGTCTGTACAGATCAGCCAAAACAAGTTCGAATGCCACGCGCTGGAGAGCTTATAAAGGTGCTTCAGAGCAATGCGCAAGTGCGCAGGCAGGCGGGGAACATATGCGTTGTGTTTTGACTATGTTTAACTGCCTCCCACTTTCCTCTTATTTTATAAATGTTCAAATCAATCAATTGGAAGTCCGAGATAAATCTTGTTACATGACACTTCGTTCAGTCGCTCAAGACTCCAATAAACATACCCGGTGTTCTGCTTAGATAAGTGCAACGTAGTGGATATCCAGGCTGCGCGTGTTCAAAATTGCTCAGCCCAACGCTTCTGTGCATTACAGTTTCTCCCACTATTTCTGAACGTGTGTCTTACTTATTTTTTAAAAATTGAACTACCTGGACTTTGTAGTTATTCGGCGTGCTTTCTTTGCGTCATTTAAGAATGAAAGCACGTGAAACAAAAAAACGAACACACTCGTCCGAGAGCACAACAGGGTTGTGATGCGGATACAAATTGCTCGATGTCTAAAATCTTTTAAAAACAGCTTGAATGGGCTGAAGGGGTTCTAATACATCAGTGTAAATAAGCTATTCCAGCAACGTAGTAAGATGTAAATTAAAAATTAACACATTTACACAGCAGTGCTCTTGCTAACAAAATGAAAATTTATATAGTACATCGTGCAGCAAACACAAAAAAAAGCAGTATTAAGTAATGAAAAAGAAAAAAAACTGGTACCCAGCAGCAACAAAATAACATCGGTTAACTAGATCACAATATAGCTTCAAAAGAGCAATTTCACAGCAGGAGAGAGAACACCCCTAAGCAATGTGCATATCAATTCCAACTTTGGTGAAGACCCGCTAGATTACAAGAAAAAAACAAACAATTAAACACCCTTGTGGCGCCGGCTGGTGATTCTAAACGCTGGAAATAACAAAATGTTAACAAGGAGATATATGGGAAAAGAATAACGAAAACAAATAGAAGAGAGGAGAGAACTGCAAAAATAGAGGACGCAGTGGGCATGTCAATCACTGTCAATTTTGGCCATACAGTACAGCAGGTTTCACAAACGCAGATATTAACACTATTCACTACACTACCTAGGGCACAGACGTCGCCTTGGACAGCATCCTATGGACTGTCTTTCAAAGTGATGACAGGGACAGATGATTTGCGCGAAGGTTTCGGCACAACCACAGATGTCAGTGCCTGTGCCGCGACAGTCCAAGACAAAACATCAACATCAGCAGCCACTGCAGGACGAAGGCCTCTCCCTGCAATCTCCAATTAGCCTGTCTTGCACTAGCGTATTTCAACTTGCGCCTGCAAATTTCTTAACTTCATCATCCCATCTGGCTTCCCTTCTCTTGGTTATCCATCCTACGCATTACATGGCCTGCCCAGCTCCATTTCTTCCGCTTAATGTCAACTAGAATATTGACTATCCCCGTTTGTTTTCCGATTCACACCTCTCTTTTCCCGTCTCTTAACGTTAGTCCTAAGATTTTTCGTTCCATCGTTATGTGCGTTCCTTAACTTGTTCTCGAGCTTCTTTGTTAACCTCCAAGTTTCTGCCCCGTATGTTAGCACCGGTAGAATGCAATGATTTTACACTTTTCTTTTCAACGACAGTCGTCAGCTCCCAGTCAGAATTTGGCAATGCCTGCGGTATGCACCCCAAGCCAATTTTATTCTTCTGTAAATTTCCTTCTCATGATCCTTCCTCTCTGAGTAATTGACCTAGATAAACGTACTCCTTTACATACTATAGAGGCCGACTGGCGATCCTGGTTTCCTGTTCCCTTGCCAGGCTATTGAACATTATCTTTGTCTTCTGCATATTTATCTTCAACCCAATTCTTACACTTTCTCGATTAAGGTCCTCAATCATTTACTGTAATTCGTCTCCATTGTTGCTGAATAGGATAATGTCATCTGCAAACCGAAGGTTGCTGAGATATTTGCCGTTGATCCTCACTCCTAAGCCTTCCCAGTCTAAGAGCTTGAATACTTCTTCTAAGCATGCAGTGAATAGCATTGGAGAGATTGTGTCTCCTTGCCTGACCCCTTTCTTGATAGGTAACTTTCTACTTTTCTTGTGGAGAACCAAGATAGCTGTGGAATCCTTCTAGATGTTTGCTAAGATATTCACGTATGCCTCCTGTACTCCTTGATTACGCAATGCCTCTATGACTGCTGGTATCTCTACTGAATCAAATGCCTTTTCATAATCTATGAAAGCCATATAGAGAGGTTGATTGTATTCCGCAGATTTCTCGATTACCTGATTGATGACATGGATATGATCCATCGTAGAATATCCCTTCCTTAAGTCAGCCTGTTCTTTTGGTTGGCTGAAGTCAAGTGTTGCCCTGATTTTATTGAAAATTATCTTGGTGAATACTTTATATAATACTGAAAGCAAGCTAATGGGTCTGTAATTCTTCAATTCTTTAACGTCTCCCTTCTTATGGATAAGTAAAATGTTGCCGTTCTTCAAGCTCTCTGGTGCACTTGAAGTTGTGAGGCATTGTGTATAAAGGGTCGCAAGTTTTTCAATTATGATATCTCCTGCATCCTTGATTAAATCGACTGTTATTCCATCTTCTCCAGCAGCTTTTCCCCTGAACATGTCTTTCACGGCCCTTCTAACTTCATCGCTAGTTATACAAGGGGCCTCTGTATCCGGTTCATCACTCTTTCGAATGAAAGTAGCTTGGCTATTTTGGGTACTGTACAGGTCAGTATAGAATTCTTCCGCTGCTTTTACTATGTCATCAATATTGCTGATGATATTACCATGCTTATCTTTCAGTGCATACATCTTGCCTTGTCCTATGCCAAGCTTTCTTCTTACTGACTTAATGCTGCGTCCATATTTTATGGCTTCCTCAATATTTTCCACGTTACAATTTCGATTATCCATTACTTTCTTCTTGTTGATCAGTTTTGACAGTTCAGCGAATTCTATCTGATCTCTTGAGTTGGACATTTTCATGTTTTGTCATTTCTTATTATTAGGTCCTTTTTTTCTTGGGCGAGCTTTCGTACTGGTTGCCTTGGTGCCTTACCTCCTACTTCAATTGCTGCTTCTGCGATCAACCTAGTTACGGTTTCATTCATTACCTCTATGTTGTCTTTCTCTTCCTTTTCTAAAGCTGCATATTTGTTTGCGAGCACCAGCCTGAATTGGTCTGCTTTTACCCTTACTACCTCTAGGTTGGCCTGTTTCCTCTTGACTAATTTGACTTGTTCTCTCTTCAAATTGAGAGAAATCCTAGACCTCACTAACTTATGGTCACTGCATTTTACCTTACCTAACACTTCTACATCCTGCACTATGCTTGGATCGGCAGAGAGTATGAAATCTATTTAATTCCTTGTTTCTCCATTAGGGCTTTTCCAGGTCCACTTCCTGAAGAAGGTATTCATTATTCGGAGCCTATTCCTTTCTGTGAATTCTACTAACATCTCTCCTCTTGCATTCCTAGAATCGATGCCGTAGTTGCCAATTGCTTGCTCACCAACCTGCTTTTTGCCCACTTTTGCATTGAAGTCGCCCATGACTACAGTATACTGAGTCTGCACCTTTCTCATTGCTAATTCAATATCTTTATAAAACTGTTCTATTTCTTCATCATCGTGATTAGAGGTTGGGGCGTAGGCTTGTACTACCTTCATGTTGTACCTCCTATTCAGCTTTAATACGACGACTGCTACTCGATCATTAATGCTGTAGAATTCATCAATGTTGCCCGCTATGTTGTTATGGACTACAAATCCTACCCCGGATTCTCTCTTTACTGGAAGACCTCTGTAGCAGAGGACGTGGCCATTAGTCAGCACTGTGTAAGCCTCACCAGTTCTAACCTCACTAAGGCCAATAATGTCCCACCAATGCCTGATAATTCTTCGAATAGTCCTGCCATAGCCTCCTATATACTTCATGCCTGCCCATCGGCGCCAAGAACGCAGGAAACCGGTCGTCGCGCCTAGTGCCGTCACTCACCACTAGTTGGCGGTGCTACCCCAGAATAGAAATACAGGACGCTCTACGGCGGTGCGCGCTGTAGCATAACTATATATCACGCTATATTTTATTACCGGTGCCGATTCTATTGTTTTACAACATCTGCGGGAGTTTTAACACCGACACAGAAGCGTACAGGCCGCTGCGCATTGCTTCTTCCAAAATAAAAGAACGATAAAAGGAAAACCACAACTCTTATCTGTACTAGTATGAAGCTATTTTCCTTCTGCTTAATATTACATATGTTTTGTATGTCAGTTTGTGAAAAAAAAATAATGTCGGCTCTAATAACTGCACAACAAAAACTTTTATTGCCATCATTTGGATTTAAAGTTTTTGGAGCTTTCGTGACAGGGGCTTCTGTGAAAAAACTTTTGCGATGTCGTTCTTGTCCGTTATCTTCAGCGCAAAATTAGTGAATAGAGGGCGGAAGAACTTTGTCACCATGATCTCAAACAGCTCCTCGTGATGCTCAGGCACTGAACAATTACGTAGTTCACGCTCTCGCAGAACTTAAGCAGTATTCACGGCAGTCTCCCTCAGCGGCAGCGTAAAATTTCTTAGCTTAGCGAGCACTACTTCAACCTATTTGTGCAAAGAGTTCAGCAGAACTACGAGTTCGTCTGACCGATACAGTAGACGGCTTCTGTCTTCAAGCCTAATCAGAGAATCTGATGGCGCCGAGGGCTTGGCTTTGTCACAAACTGAGGCATTCTTTGCAAGACACCCGCTCATTAACAGCTTAACGGCTCTCGATAGCTATCCGCCAACCATCGCTAGTGCTGCACATTCTGGCGAACGAAACGTTTCTTTGCGCCTTGTAATGTGGTTGAACAGCGCTGCTGTCGCCTCTTTGGAAAATTTATTGGATGGTTCTGGCGTAGTACTTACGCTCAGTTGCCGGCGTAGCGACGAGCATGTGCTATCTTTCGTGTCCATCACGTTGCTGTTTGTCGATGTTGTCGCAATGCCTGTCTTCAGAGACTTTTCTGTTCCGTACAAAACTGCCCGTGAGTGTGTCTGATCGTTGCTTCCAGCCAGTGGCGCACCGACGGAAGGGGGGGGGGGATTCGGGGGTTGTAACCCCCCCCCCCTGAGGCCGACCTAACCCCCCTCTTTCGTTTAACCCCTTTTCTTTCCTTGCGCATTCGAGTACTGCAACTAAGATGTAAGACGCGCAGTCGTCTGCACACTCGCAAAAAGCGCATCTTTTGACAATTTCCCGTGAAGAAATCGAAATTAGTGCTGTTTAGATAGTATTGGCAAACTGTCAAACTCCCCCCCCTGGCCGAGATCCTGGGTGCGCTACTGCTTCCAGCTGACCTCCTCAACCACCCAAAAAAATATTCATCGGCGTCAGACGAGAGCTTTCTAGTCAGAACAAATCAAAGTGCATCTCTCTCAGCAAGTATCTGACGCATTCCACGTTTGACACATTCAAACTTGGAGCCACTTCTCTGGAAGTTCTTCATCGCTCGGAATTTCATGAAATGAGATGCCCGGGACGTTTCTCTTACTGTACGAGTTGCATCTATATAGGTCCACAACGATACGCCATACTACTGGGTATCAACTCGCAAAGCGCCCTATCAAACCACTTAAAGTAGCACAACTCACTCGTGACCACAATGTCTTCTTTTCGGCCAGAAGGCTCTCATTTGCGCTGCTGCTAGACGTCCTCAATGTGGCACCGACAGTCTCACAGCCACAGTCCTTTAATACCCTGCCGCAGCTCATCGCGTCAATCGAAGGCAGAATGCATTTTTTTCCCCAGCCGTGGACTGCTGCAGGAAGGTGGTGATCGCTCAGCAAGCCAGCGAACTGTCGGCAAGCGAGGGAAATGGGTATTGTCTCGATTTGACACTAATGGAGACGCGCACACGCAATTTTTCCCGCCTTTAACCATGCACGGCGGCTAGCGAACTATTCTGGGGTAGCAGCGCCCCTAGCGGGCGACCTGCGAGGTGGTCAGGAGAGGAGGTTGAACGGCGCTCCCGGAGTGATTGTGCGGGCACAGAAAGTATATAGGAGGCTATGGTCCTGCTAAGCTAGGCTCACTCGAGAGGGTGCGCGTGTTGAACGTTGCCATGTTCAGTTTCCATTGGCGGCCTGTCCGGACCCACATATTCTTAGCACCCTCTGCCGCATAGCAGGTCTGACCGCCGCCTTGGTCAGGTGCTCCGCAGCCACTGGGGACTGAGGGCCATGGGTTAATTGTCGGAGTCATGAGGGAGGTAGTGACCGAATACTGCACCAGGGAGGCCAATTCCTGTTCTGGTGAGGGAGTGACTTTGATAAAGCTTAGTGGGCCTTCCTAGTTTGGTTGCACCTGAACTAGTATAGCCCCACTAGCTCTCAGCAATATATATTTTTTTTTCTTGCCGGTGTCAGGCACCACTCCATGCCTGAAAATGTAGTGGAGTAGGATTCGAACTTACGACCTTCAGATTCGAAGCCAGGTATTCTACCTCTCCTCCACGCCACCACCAAGACAGAACATAGCCGGGATTTATTCGTTGGTGAAGCGGGTGTTCTGATACCGGTATAGGTTTGGGTCCTACGCCCGTGCCCACACAATTTTCTCGCGAAAGTGCCGCAGAGATACAATGGGTTACCATTATACCAGCATACTAGTGCAGACGTATACGTCGATTACTGTGCGCAGCATCAAACATGTCGAGAACACGCTGAATACACATCTTATTGGCAAGAGATAGTTCGACCGCAAGCCCAGCTACGTCGCTCAGACGATTATTTGTCATCTTGTTGCGAAGATAATTCTTCAATCTTCGAAGGCACCAAAATGTGCGCTCGCAAGATGATGACGATTCCGGTATCGTCACGGCGAAAACACCTAGCTTGTGCAGTTCGTGAACCGTGTGAGGATTGAGGGAGGCGCCGGCGCCATTGCGCGGGGGTTTCACCTGTTCTGCCGTCCCGGCTTTTCCCCATCCCGCGCAACCAGTTCCCGCGGTGGCGCTGCACACGCGATGGGTTGTGCTGAGGGCAGGGCGCTGACGTCACGAGGCGGCCGCGTTTCGGCTGCTAGCGGCGGAGCGTGGCTCTCTCTTCTCTCCGGGGACCAGCGCACGGTACGTACATGCTTTCCTCTCGTCCGCCGACACCTTTGTGACTAGGACTGGAGCTCGCGCACGGTGCCTTTGCCTGTGCGGGGAGCTCGTACTTTGTGCTGATCCTTTTCCCGATGCTAAGCCGACGAGCGGTGCCATAGTGCTCACGCGAGGTCATACCACGCCGAGCCGCACTTGCCAAAAGCCTAAGCCAAAGGATATTGCCCATGCTCTCGCGAGTTGACCCATTGGTTATCGCCAGAGCAAGTAGCATAGCCGCCGGCACTTTTCCTAGCGGTGTGTCCCAGCTTGAGCCTGTGCTCTCACAGCAACGTGCTATAGGCTTAGCCTGGTGCGGGACCCCTTTGGCTTCCCGCCGCGCGGGCGTTTGTGCAGTGCTGGTGCCGACGGATTCAGTAAACGGTTTCCGTCAACTCAGGGCTTTACTGTGTTTTTGCATGCGTCGCTCGGTAGCCCCTTGCGGCCTCTGAGCTCGCGCGCGAGCGGTGCTGGAGGCGACGGCTGACGCAGCCCTGTGGCTCGCTAAGCTCGAACCCGCGGTGGTTGGTCTCCTGTGAGACACCAAGAACCGACAACCGCTAGTTTATGCACTTGAGTGATGTGACTGGGATCTCCGCATGGTCAAGGTTCAACTCTGCCCAGTAGCCGAGCGGAGTTCGCATGAAAAAGTATTGAAACCATCTCCATATGTGAACATCTATGGTTTCGAGCTGACACTGTTTGCTGTGTTCTGCTGCTTATGCACCGCATAAGGACGACTTGACTTCAGCCAACCAAGAAAACAGGCTGGCTTCAGGAAGGGATGTTCTATGATGGATCATATCCATGTCATCAATCAGGTAATCGAGAAATCTGCGGAGTACAATCAACCTCTCTATGGCTTTCATAGATTATGAAAAGGCATTTGATTCAGTAGAGATACCAGCAGTCATAGAGGCATTGCGTAATCAAGGAGTACAGGAGACATACGTGAATATCTTAGCAAACATTTACAAGCATTCCAGAGCTACCTTGGTTCTCCACAAGGAAAGTACAAAGTTACCTATCAAGAAAGGGGTCAGGCAAGGAGACACAATCTCTCCAGTGCTATTCACTGCATGCTTAGAAGTATTCAAGCCTTTAGACTGGGGAAGCTTAGGAGTAAGGATCAACGGCGAATATCTCGGCAACCTCCGATTTGCAGATGACATTGTCCTATTCAGCAACAATGGAGACGAATTACAGCAAATGATTGAGGACCTTAACCGAGAAAGTGTAAGAGTGGGGTTGATGATTAATATGCCGAAAACAAAGATAATGTTCAATAGCCTGGCAAGGGAACAAGAATTCAGGATCGCCAGTCAGCCTCTAGAGTCTGTAAAGGAGTACGTTTAACTAGGTTAATTACTCACAGGGGACCCTGATCACGAGAAAGAAATTTACAGAAGAATAAAATTGGGTTGGAGTGCATACGGCAGGCATTGCCAAATCCTGACTGGGAGCTTACCACTGTCGTTGAAAAGAAAAGTGTACAATCATTGCATTCAACTGGTGCTAACATATGGGGCAGAAACTTGGAGGTTAACAAAGAAGCTCGAGAACAAGTTAAGGACTGCACAAAGAGCGATGGATAGCCGATATTCTAGTTGACATTAAGCGGAAGAAATGAAGCTGGGCAGGCCATGTAATTTCGTAGGATGGATAACCAGTGGACCATTAGGGTTACAGAATGGATACCATGAGAAGGGAAGCACAGTCGAGGTCGGCAGAAAACCAGATGGGATGATGAAGTTAGGAAATTTGCAGGCGCAAGTTGCAATACGCTGGTGCAAGACGGGTAATTGGAGATCGCAGGGCGAGGCCTTCGTCCTGCAGTGGACATAAAATAGGCTGATGATGATGATGATGATGGACGACACGTGTATCCCGCACAGTGGCGCACTGAAGGGGGGGGGGGGTTCGGGTGTTGTAACCCCCTCGCCCACGCGTCCAGCTCCACCAGTCCAACGTGTCCCTTCAGTGCTCTGTTCGCATTGTCATTACAATTCAGGAGGTGGCTCGAGGTCGAATTTGTTGGATTAACACAAACACTCGGTCATTGTTTTGTATTTCTTCGTTCACTCTTTAATTACTTTGAGTAAAACGCTAAAACAATAAACATTGTCATCATCCTTGGTGTCATCAATTATTATAATTATTAGGCATTTTATTTGTTGTTGGATTCCTCTGTTCCTCTGGCTAAAGCAAGGAAATTGCATATTATGCAAAGTGCTTGCTCCCCTCCCCCACTCCACCATAAAAATTCACCCCCCCCCCCTTGGCAGAGATCCTGGGTGCGTTACTGATCCCGCGTGGTATACGTGCGCTGCCTTCGGTTACACAGTACTAGCGGTTATTTGACCTCAGCAGGGCGAAGCTTATTCGCTGCCGAAGAGGCCTGTGGACGGAAGGCGCCTGAAGAACACTACATCCGAGGCACGAACTTGCCAGTTCATGCAAGCAGACCGAACAACGAAGAAAAGAAGCCCATTTTTAAATCTATTTAGAACCGTTGGAACCATTTTTAATCTTACTGCGGCAGTTCGTGCTGTATTTCAGGTGCCTATTCTATCACAAACGAGAGGGTAATTGCTTGTGATCAGAAATTTTCTACAATAAATTGTTATGCTTAAACAAAGCCGTCCTTTGGAAGCAGCGCTGCTCTCATGCATCTGCCTCCAAGTTGTTAGACATCAAAAGTGGCATTTTGTCTCATACCGCCTACCTTGGGTCAGCTTTTCGGCGCTCTTGGGGCGAGGCAGGCAAAAATTTTGGGGGGGCTGCCGCCCACCTGTGCCCCCCTCTGGCGCCGCCCCTGTTCTTGAACAATCCTCCTTCGCAGATAGCATATTTCCAGATTTTTGAAAAGCATTTGACAAGGTATGCCATAAACTTCTACTACTTAAGCTTCGTCTTCTAACATCGATAGCAAATTACTTGTGTGGTTTGAGTGTTCTTTAACTAACCGCTCCCAGTACGTTTCGATCAACACTGACCCTGAGCTTAGTGGCGTTCACTCTGGTGTACCGCAAGGCTCGGTACTTGGCCCTCTTCTCTTTCTTATTTACATTAATGATTTGCCATCCTGCGTTTCCTCTCATATTCATTTGTTTGCTGACGACTGTGTAATCTTCCAGGAAATAACTACAAACAATATAACCGTTCTATAGAATGATCGTAATGCTGTTTCAAGTTGGTGCAAGACATGGTGTTTGGAACTAAACATTAACAAGTGTAAATTCATGCGTGTATCATGAAGCAATCAAGCCCCACATACTCGCCTTCTTGACAACGTTCCCCTAGACCTCCATGACTAGCTACAAATACCCTTGTGTACACACTAGCAGCAACATTGCCTGACCACTCACTGCGCTAACGTCGTAAGCAATGCTAAAAAAACATTGGGCTTTCTTCGTTGTAACTTTTTGCTTTCTCCATCTACCTTAAAACTGATGCTCTATAATACACTAATACGTCCAAAGTTGGAATACGCTGCATCAGGTTTGGGATCCAGGTCATGAAAACATTATACATTCTCTTGAAATCGTCCAGAATAACGCAGTCCGTTTTGTCCTGTTTAATTATAACAGAACTGCACGCATAACTGCCATGAAATCAAGTTTGAACTTACCTTCGCTTGCATCACGTCGCAAACAACTTCGTCTCTGTATTTTTCATAAAATCTTTCATTGCTCCAAATTACATAAAGAACTGCTTCAGTCACCGCACTACATATCCCGAAGAGTAGATCATACTAACATTGCGTTGTAGTGCAAGTTAAAGAACCCCAGGTGATCAAAATTAATGTGGAGCCCTCCACTACGGCATGACTCATAATCAGAACTGGTTTTGGCACGTAAAGCCCCAGAAAGAAAGAAGAAAAGATCATACTAACAAGGTCGGCATACCTTCTTCCTGAACTAATTCCTTTTCACTTTCGTTTTTCCCATACGCATCTGACGAGTGAAATCGCCTTCCAGCAAATGTTGCTACAGCTCTTTAAAAACGCCATAGCTAATATTTTTTAAGTACAGTAAAACCTCGATAATTCGAAGGTCGCCGGACCGCGAAAATTCTTCGAATCAAGCGGATTTTCGAATTAACCGAAATGAATAATAAAAAAAAGAAAACAAGCAAGAACTTGCCTCAAAGAGAAATCACCTTTATTTTCCATGTCCGAGAAAAATTACTCAATGTAATCACCGATGCGGGATTACTTGGTGCGCTGGTTCGCCGCCCCTAGTGCCATGCTCTCCAGCTGGCTCTAAAAACGTAGCATACAAATATCACCCGCACTGCACTCAACTAAGTTGCGGACAATGTTCACGGAATCGATAACTGCCGCGAAAGCGGGCGTGGTGGTGCTTGACTCCAAAAACTTGGATTTGCTGGATATTCCGGACTTCAAAAATGCACCATCAGGGTTCCCATTGAGTTCATGCATTTTCGCACCCAATTTTTCGGACGAATTGAGACCCCAAAGTTCGATTTTGCGGACTAAATCGCTCTTTCCGAGCCGCGCTACCCAATCTTGGAGGCCGCCTTGTTGGATTTTGCACTGGCTTGGATTCCAGTGGCTCGCTGTATAGCCTCCAAGATTGGAACGCGCGCTATCAATAGAGAAGTCGCGCAATCCTCCAGTCTCGAAGGACATGCCCGCTCTCGACTGACAAAACGCTCCAGAGTACTGCACTTTTTCTTTTTTCTTAGTATATGCGCTCAGCACTATCGTTGTAACCATTTATTGTGGGATGTTTTTTTTTTTATTGCGACAGCAATTATATGGACACTTCAAGCGGATTTTCGCCGTCGGCGTCGCCGCCCTGAGGATCCATACAAAGTCCAAGGGCGATAAAATCATCGCCGCGCGCCTGCCGTATGTGCGAGTGACAGCGCGCGGGGGACGCGCGCTTTCATGAGCGAACGCACGGCGGAGCGTAAACGCGACTTCCTCCCTCGTGCGAAAGGCCGTGGTGGTATGGGAGGGAGGGAGGGGAGGGGGGGGGGGACTTCTACTCTTCTAACAACTGCGTACTTAGCGCCGGAGCAGTTTCTCGCGCGCACCATATCTTGAACGCGATTTCCAGACGGCTCTGACCTTTTGTATGCGCTGTGCTCTCGCCGCTCAGTTTCCGTTGAAGCGATAGACCGCACGAACCTTAGCTCGCTGCGGCGGTCGCGCTCGCTCGTGCGCGCTGACACCACGCGTGTTAATTCAGTGAGTTTTTTTTTTTTTCTCTCAAGTTTCGGTTGCTATTTTGAACGTGGCGTGTACACTGAGCAGGTGTCTCGGAGACCCATGTCTCAGTGATCGGCGCTACCTCCTGTACCTTCGCGAGAGCTAAGCAGTGCGAAGCTCGTTTCTTGGATCTCCATGGCGAACTCCGTTGACGGAGATCGCCAACGCGGTGACGTTCGTGTCGACTGTACACGGAGACGACGTCATTGCTGTGCAAATCCAAGCAAGTCGATCCCCTCCAAGCGTAGTATGAGGCAGGGCATTATTAGAGATTTTTTTTAAGCGGAACTAATCACTTTTTTTTTCGGCCCAACGAGTTTTCCGGACTATTTTTCAGTCCCCACGAGCTCGGAAAATCGGTTGGCGACTGTACGCAGCGCCCTAACCTAACCGCCGCACGTTGCTACTAGCCGGAAACTTCGAATTATCCGAATAGAGCCGCGCGGGCCATTCAAATTATCCGGTAGAATTTGCATTGAGAATGACGGGACCGCTCAAATTCCTCGAATTAACCGAAATTTCGAATTAACCGAGTTCGAATTATCGAGGTTTTACTGTAGATCTCTTTTTGTACCTGCTATTTTCATGTTAAGAATGTTAATCTTGCGTTATATTGTTATGTGTTATTCTTTGTTTCGTTATAGCTAACTTGTATGATAGAACTAATTTTTGTACCTGCTACTTTTATAATAACCATGTTAATCATACTTGATTTGTTATGTTTCACATGCTGCTTTTATATATCTATTTTGTCTATATTTCTCGTTTCCCACTCCCCTCTGTAATGCTTCGGCCCTGAGGGTATATCAAATAAATATAAATAAAAGAGCACCACATTGCGCACGGTGTCGCCAGTGGGCCAGTGGTGTCGTTGACAGCAACAGAAGTGGTTGTTTCACATCTCGTGCGTTTCACCGTTCTCCGTGTGTGTCACCGTTTCACCGTCGTGTCTGCAGGCTCGGTCATTAGGCCTATCACGCAATGTCTTCTTGTGGCAAAGGCTACAGCGCCAAAACATTGAAGGAGAAGATGGAGATCCTTCGTGAAGTGGATGCCGGCAAGACGAGCAAACTCGAAATTGCCAAGAATTGCATTCTGAAGAGCACGCTCTTCACTTATATAAATAACAAGAGAGCGATTGAGGAGGCCTATGCAACTGAAGCTTTCGCCAGCAGTCGCAAGAGACTTCGGCCTGCAAAGCACCCAGAATTGGAACACGCAGTGGTCACTTGGGATAAAGGAGATGGGAAGCCAGGACATTCCCCCGAGTGGCCCGATGGTCATGGCGAAGTCAGCAGATTACGCGCTTCTCCTCCACATCGAGGATTTCAGCACTGCAGAAGGCTGGCTACATTGTTTCTATGACAGGCACGAGATCGTGTTTTGCACTTTGTTGGGCAAGGATGTGAGCAGCGAGACATGTGCAACGTGGCAAAACAGTGCTTATCTGAAGGCCTATTAGCCGCATGATACCTCCAACGGAGACCAAACCGCTCTAAGCTGTTACGAAGCAAGACAATGACATACAAAGGAGACTGCTGTGCAGGCGAGAAGCGGAGCAAGGAGCGCATAACCGTCTTTTTTTGTCGCAGCAAATATGACCGGGATGCAGAAACTGCCCCTTCTTGTCATAGGCAAGGCTCTTAATCCTCGCTGCTTCAAAAATATCTCCACAGTGCCGGCGGAATACACGGCTAATCGGAAGGCTTGGATGACGCGGTGAATATTCAAGCAGTGGCTAATCAAGCTTGGCCATAAGTTTAAACTAAGCAGCAGAAAAGTGCTTTTGATTGTGGACAACTGTTCCGCACACACGGTCGAGGTGGATCAGAAGGTCGCTAAGCTTGCGTTTCGCTTCGAGCACAACGGCAGCCCTGCAACCAATGGACCAGGGAATCATTAAGAACTCAAAATCATTCTACAGGCACCACATGTTGGAGTGCTTGGTTTTGTGCGCAGACATGAAAGAGCGCACTGTGGATGCTGCTCACGGCCTTGCATATGGTGGTGCGCGCCTGGGATCAGATCACGGCAGCAACAGTTGTTAATTGGTTCCATCACTGTGGCTTCACTGTGGCCGATGAGGCCCAATGCACAGAAGCAGCTTGTGAGCGCGGTCAGCACGAAGTCATCACCACAGTAGTTTGTGATGCGGCCCGTTGCTTTGCAAGTAATGGAGGTGCTTGGTGTCGTGCGCCTTTTCGACTTCGAGGAGGGTGAAGATGATGCTCTGGGTCACGTTTGCGCTTTGGAGGACAAACTGATGACCATCGCTTTCAATGAAAAAAAGCAAAAAGCGATCACAGATTATTTTGGTCAATAAATATTGTTACAAGTGCAACCCAGTCTCAATTCTGGCTTTTTTTCAATGACTTTCATTAGTTCAAATTCGGTTTAATTCAAACTCATCATCCAGCATGCCGATCATCCAGCATGCCAGCATGCCGATCGCAGAAGTCAAGTCATTAGTGAAACATTAGTGATCGCAGAGGCCACGTCATTAGTGAAACGCCAGGTGGCACTGAGAAGCATCCAAAAATGAAGGAAGCACTTACATACATAAACCAAGGAAAGACTTACTCAAGCACCCACCAAGATAATCTGAAAATAAAGGGGAAGCGGAATGCAGCAATAACACAGAGCACTGTCGGAACACAATAAGTATGAGGTGGTGCGTGGAATCTGGAAAGGAGTAATGGTGCCACCGCTAACGTTCGCAACTGCCATTGTATGCTTAAAATTAACCAAAGATAAGTAGGCCGGCTGGCTTTGGGAACCCATGGTAAAACCACAAATGAGGCAGTGCAAGGTGACATGGGTTGGGCCTTATTTGAAGTCGGAGAAGCACAGAGCAGAGTTGGTTTTGAAGACTCAGGAACATGGATGAAAATAAATGGTAGGCTAAAGTGCACAAGTATCTGTATTTGAAAAGCGTGGACACAGAATGGAGGAAGAGGTCAAGAAAGTTGGCAACCAAGTACAGGATAATTCAAACTGTAGACAACCAGGAGTCATCAGAAAGTGAAAGAAATAGACAGTGAATTTGGATGCAAAGAATGGAAACAAAAAGGACAATGGATATTTACAAGAATGAGAAGAAAAATTAGAAAGGAAAATCTGTATGAGAACCCAAAGGCAGTGCTTGCTATTTGAGGCTCGAGCCGGTTGCCTAAGGACCAAAACATACCAGAGCAAATATTCGGAACTAGACGAGGCATGTGTATGCTGTAGCAAAGATCCGGAGACCACTCAACACATCCTGATGGAATGTGAAGGGATTCACCCAGTGAGAACATTAGGTAACATACACCTTCCAGAAGTGCTTGGGTTTAAAGTGGACAGAAGCATCAACCGGTAAGCAGTCAAGCTAAGCAAGAGACGTTTAGAGTATTATTGGTGGAAAAAAGCAGGGAAGAGGTTGATACGACCTGATTTGATCTCTTAGTCATAGGTAGAATTACAAGGTAGATATTGAGGAAAAGAAAAGATTAATGAAATGTATACAAAAATGCTTGATAAAAAACATGTATAGCATACCTTATTAAATCAAGCAGGCTAGGTCACTGCCCCATTTCAAAGGGGAGGCCATTAAATCACCATCAAATGCTTACACCTAGTACAGTCAACGACCCGGTTTTTCGGACATACTACCTGGTAATTCGGATGCCTTCGCGGCACCACCACATACCTCATAGAGTCAATCAATGTATAAGAACATCTGAAATTTCTAATGCAAAAAACCTTCGCTGTCTGATTTTCCGGACTTTTTGCCATGACCGCAGTCAATCGAAGCCACCCCCCCTGCCATTTTGATTATCTCGCTGCCTTGAACCGGCGTTTTTGCACGCAGATCCGCTGGCAGCCGTAGCCACTACCGCGGCAATGCTAGGCCTAGCTGCTGCGATGTTCGCAGCCAAATTTCTTGCTGTTCGGTGTTGTGTTTTTCATTAAAAGAATTCGCTGCTGTTAGCAATGACGCCGATTCCACCTTTGTAATCCTCAACTTAAACTTATAGTGCAAGCACCTAAGACGAACCACAAAAAGAAGATGCGACATACAGATAGCATATATGAGTGGGAAGGGGCAATTGTGTTTACACGCATGCACCCGCCATCTCCTATCATAGTACGAGCACCGATACACCTAATAAGTGTACTGGCAGGCCTTCAAGGCTATTTCGGATGTGCCTGTGGTGATTTGTGCCCTTGGGGGCAGCAAAAGGCATGCATTCACTTCTTTGGACTGCCAAAATTTTTCAGATGTTTTCACGGTCGCTAGGGCGTCCGAAAAATCGGATGTTGACTGTATACAACACGTCTAGATGAGCTGCATGTTAAACTAAAAGTGATGTGGTGCACATCTATTGCAGTGTAAGCAAAGTATTGTGTACTACGTACACATATGCTGTGTATGCCCAACTAAATGTGTCTAATAGTATCGGCCTGTGTGCTAGAAGTCCTGTGTTCGAATCCTGCCATTGGAAAATTTTAATAATGTTTGTTTAATTATTCATAGCACAGTACTTTGGTGAAAATGACGAGTTAACAGGTCACGAAGCCGTTTGAAGCCAGAAGGACAAAGTTTAGGCAAATCCATGTATTAACCAGCATTCCTTGCACTACTAGCACCAGAGTTCCCTCTAGTAATTAAAGGGACGCTGAAACGGTTTGGACTAATTTGTGTAGATGAGTAGAGTACGGCTACATTAAAACATTAGCGTTACAATTTAGGTGAAGTGTCTCATATTAGGAGAGCTACGGACGATTACAAGTTACCCTTCTCCCTAGCCATGCTTTTTCTCCTGAACTCGTTCGCTGAGTGATTGGTGCTAAGCTACGCCTTCACTGGCTCTGCGTAATGTTGTGATGTGTCGTCTACTGCCGGTTGTCTTGGAACCAGCGCGCGAAGCCTCTCAACCTCTGCGCTAGCCACCTGGCTGTCAATCCCCCACGAGAACTATCCAAGCAGCGTGCGTTGCGAGCATTCTCCAGAGTAGTAATGTGGGCTTGTTGGTATGGCATTGAGTTTTTTCATGGTATGGCATCGAGGAGACACACAGGACAGCGCTGTGTGTGTACTGTGTGTCTTTGCATCCAGATTTATTCATGCTAAAAAACTCAGTTCAAGTTTGTGTTCTATCGCAGCACCGAGCATGACCAGTATTCCAATAAACGCAGGCGAGCGGGGCGTTATGATGGATGGGTGGATGCGTTAACTAAAGCCCCCCACACTACACCGCTATGGCTTTACCGTAACCGTGAGCATGGATGGGATTGATGGATGCTATGAGCGTCCCCTTTGAAACTGGGTGGTGGATTGCGCCACGAAGCTCTTATTTTGCCTAATGTCCTACCTGTATTTTTGAGAAAACACCCAGATACAAAGAATTCCCAGCATCAACATTTTTGAACCATTACTGGGAACTCTGTATGCCTTTGTTATTTGTGGTCTCCCACTTTTCTGCCACCAAACCTTCACCGTGCAGCCACCTGGTGGCGCACTTCTTAACCATCGAAACACTGTTGCTGTAACCAAGTGTAAAACATTTTGAACATTTGAAAAGAGTATGTGTTCACGACTATGCTCCTGCCGAAAATTTACGCCAGCAGCAAAGTAGAATACACTTGGTTACTGCTATCTTAGCTCTGTGTTTGTCTGGTTGAGCTCTGCCACCATGTGGGTGCACCGTGCCGGTCGTTCACATTTGTGCCTCCGCTAATCCGGTAAAACGCCCAGTTCGCTTGCACTTGCGTTTAGCAGAATACTGGACATGCTAAAACTGGTAGTAACGCTCCGGCGTGAAGTGACATCCGCAACCACGTAGATGCTGGCGCTGATTGGATACCGACAGCCTGATGCGCTGCAGCCATTCTGTTCGCATGTTGCCTTGCAGAGGAGCATCAATTCACACCTTGACATGTTCCCAATCGCTCAATTTGCAGCCCACAACGTAACAAGAGCGATCCATGGTGCTCTCGAAAAGAAAACTTGATACCAACACTGACCGTGCAGCTCGCATCAACACGGAGAATGTTATAGCACAAACAGATGACACTTGCTATGTGCCGGAAGTGCTTGAGTGTAGTGAGAAATTTCCCTTGTGTTTCTGTTACTTTTAAAAGCGTATATATTTCTATGCTTACCCATAGTGCTGCAGCAGCGAGCGAATTCACCGTTGTGCTGCCTCCCGCTTCAACGCCAACTTATCGTCGTGAACACAGCACATCCTGAAGCTATCGGCACTCGCCGCACTCTCTGCCCTTATCGCAGGTCGCTTTCAAGATGGTGGCCCGCGCGTCTCGCTTCAATGCAAATTAAGCTAGACTAAGCGGCGAGAAATCGGCATGCATCACACTGTGTCCTCACCGCAGAACGTCTTCAAGATAGGGGCCCGCGCGGCCGCGCCATACGCAGC